>NW_006921330.1:31022-187374 GCF_000392275.1 Phaeoacremonium minimum UCRPA7
ACCAATATGGATTGCGACTATTTCTGGGCATCAAGACCTCCTTCGAAAAGTCGTGAGTCACGGGGCCAATGTCAATGCTCAGTGGCAATTAAGCAAACTTCCCATGTGGACAGTGCTACACGAAGGTCTGTGCCCTCCCGAATTTACACCAGAGACTGTTAGCCTTTTGTTGGACTATGGAACAAGTCCTTGTATTGGACACAGGCTTCGGAGTACACCCTTGTCTATCTTGATCCTGAAGCAGAAGAAATTCCTCTGGGGATCTAAGGAATGGGCCATAGCGCAGTGCATGTTGAAGCACGAACGGCCCGGCCCGGCCATCACAGCAAAGTATACTGCTGGAATGATGGCAATGTTCCTTAGCCAGGCTATCATCAGCGCCGGTGCCTTTGAGTTATCAGAGCGCCTTGTCTCATTTGCAAAGCTCACAAATGTGAGGGGACGCTGGGGACCTGGCGGGATATCAGGGATCCGCGAGCTTACCCATCGTCCAGAGTATTGGCGTGAACCCTGGCTAAGAATTGGAGGCCTTCCTGTTGCTCGGAGGAAGTTGATCATGGCTTCCAAGCTGGTGGACAAACTCTGTCCAGGGCGAGGCAAGGCAGACTGGTTCCTCAAAGATTTGGAGCCAAAAACCACTGCAAGGCCAAAGTCTGGCCCGATGTCAGATGAGGATCTGCTATCTGCTTTTGAATTGCTATTTTCAGAGTGATTTAGGATCAGAGCTGCGTTTGCAAGCTACGACGACAAGATCCGTTGGGATTCATGCAGACTTCTGATAGCCTGGCTGTACAGGGTAGCAGTAATGATTCTGGGCCTATGGAGAAGAGTGGTAGTGAGCTTGAAGCTCGCATGGCGGCGCAAGGCCTGCTCTTCTGGATGTATATGTTGGAATCTGCGCAGTCACACCGGAACGGAGTTGTCTAAGAGTCATTGTAAATTAGAATGATGTGTAATATAGCTAAGCGCACCAAATAATAAGACAAGCATCATAATCAGTTGCCATCGAACTTACCGCACAGCTCCACGCCTTGACGATAATATTTCCTCACGAAACCATTCTAACTTCATATCCCAACTCCATTACTGCCTGGTGAACGTGCGCAATCGTTACTCCTTCCTATAATTTTCATGTCAGTCATATATCCATGTTTACAAAGAGACGACCCACCTCAGATTGAGATCGTGCCCAGAGGGCGACCCTATCGCCCGGTAACAGGGTATCCAGAAACCCCTCCCCGTTTCCATGCCTTGAGATTCGTCGTTTAACTTGGTGAAGTCTGCGACCCAGTCTACTCTCAGGTGCGGTATATCGCCCGCACGATTATCACAGACTTTCCACACCTGCTCCAGAATATCCCAGCCCTGCTTTCTCAGCCATGGTCGTGCATCCTCATGTGTCTCATGAGCTATCGGGGGTAAAATAGTGCCAGAGGCCGCGCTTGTTAGGGGGCGGATGATTGTGAGTTCATACCACCAATAGACACGCCGACGTCGATCGTGTCGCAGACGCCACGTTGGATATGTTGTCTGTATCGTGATCCATCTTGCCTTGATGGTAGCGTCGCTAGTTGGTAGGGATGGTAGGGGCGCGGTATGCAGGTAGAGTCCTTGGACGTTGTCACTCAACTCTTTGAACACAGGCGGCGGCACATAACGGCGGCACGAGAGTCGCGGGTGGTACTCAGCAAGAGATAGGATGTACAAGACCAGCTCCATCGGCAGCGTCCTCGAGCCATGAAGCGGAAGGCTGCGAAGACTCTCCTGCACGGCGACGATATCTCCAACCTCCGGGCTGAAGTCATTGACGGTGTATTGCAAGCCTCCTGGCCAGGGGCCATAATCACCATATGTTACGATCTCTTTGCAGTGCCTGTCGTTATCCTCCAAGCCTATGTCATCATCAACCGATGGCCCCTCTAATGCACGGAACGCAGGCTCGAGGAAAACAGGGAAGACCATATCTATCCTAGCTATCAACTAATCACAGAGACTGGTATTGGAGTGAGGCTGCGAAGTGTCCACACAGGTGTCACGCATTGTTCGTGGCCGCCGGACACTTCCGCTGGAGAATGCAGGCCCAGCTGCGAGGTCGAAAGGAGCAAGAGGAAACATCCCGCGATGTGTCTCGGCAATGCAGGGATGGGTGTTTCTGCCGGACAATCAGCATCCGGGGATCGTCGTACTGGGGAGGAATGCGGCCCAATCAGCGGATAGGCTACTAATCCAGGGGTTCCGATGGGGCAAGCTGCGGGTCCGGCACACACGGGCGTACCTATACTGGCGTATACTGGCGTATCCGTATAGTACGTACACTACAGGGCTGGGCAAGGCCACCCTGGCCACCTCGTCACCAGCTGAGGACGAAGCTTTGGGCTCCACGGGTCAGGAGCTCTTCTTGTGACGTCTTGCGACGCTGGCGTGTTCTGCGTTTTGCTTTCTCGACCTTCTTTTCTTTCTCTCTCCAACTCCAATTCTGCTCTCTTCAAATGGAGCATTCGTGTTGATTTATCACTGACTGTATTTATTCGAACGCACTCCTTCCATTCTCTGTCTTTTCTTTCCTTCCTGACGTCACGCGTTGCTCGGCTCGTCCCGAAAGTCGAATCCCAAATGGCCCCACCAGTAGATGCGACGACGAGGAAGAGGGTGCTCAAGGTCATCTTCATATCTCTTCTCCTGGACTTGGTAAGTGATTTCACCGTGCGATGGACTCTTCATGTAGTCTGACAGTCCGCCAACAGATCTCCTTCACTTTCATTCTCCCTCTATTCCCCCAACTGCTCGAATTCTACCGCAACATCGAAGCGCCCACAGATGCGTCCGAGACGAGACCTCCGACTTTACTTGCCCACGTCCTGGGATACCTCAACGCCTACAAGGCTGCATTCGCGCGGCCAATCGACTCTAGATATGACATAGTGCTGCTAGGCGGAGCTCTAGGAAGCTTATTCTCGTAGGGCACCGGATATCCCCAAGTCTTCGCTAGACCAAGCTAACCAATCATTGTAAAGCCTCCTCCAGGCGATTGCTTCTCCGATCATTGGCCACCTCTCCGACAAATACGGTCGCCGAACGGCACTGCTCGCCAGCATGATGGGCAACATCCTCTCCGTCCTGTTGTGGGTCATGGCGGTCGACTTCCGGACCTTCTTGCTCTCGCGCATTGTCGGCGGACTCTCCGAGGGAAATGTACAGCTCGCAACGGCGATCGCGACCGATATCTCTGACGCCTCGAGCCGCGGCTCAACTATGGCCCTGATTGGCGCATGTTTCTCGATCGCATTCACATTCGGCCCCGCGCTGGGCGCATGGCTGAGCTCCATTGGGACGGTGGCTGCCAATCCTTTCGCGACTGCAGCGGGCTTTTCGCTGTTCCTGATTGTTACAGAGACTGCATATTTGTATTTCACGCTTCCAGAGACCCTGCCATCGATTACCGGTGCTGCGAACGGCAAGATCGAGAAGAAGGATACGGCAGGGAAGGCGGCACCCATTCAGCGCACGAACTCGCATTTTCTTCTGAACTCGGTCCATTTTGCCTTCCTCCTCTTCTTCTCAGGGATGGAGTTCTCCCTGCCATTTATGACGTATGACCTGTTTGAGTACACATCTGCGAAGAATGGTCGGCTCCTGGGCTTCGTCGGATTGGTGGCATCACTGCTTCAGGGCGGTGTCGTAAGGAGACTGCCTCCCCTGCTCTCAGTGAAGATGGGAGTTGTTGCTTGCTTAATCGCTTTCATCCTTCTCGGGCGCATCACGTCAGTAGGCGGCTTGTATCTAGCTGCGACATGCCTAGCGACCACTTCCGCAACCGTGGTGACCGGGTTGAACGCCCTTAGCAGTTTCGAGGCGAGCGAGGATGATCGTGGAGGGAAATTGGGCATTCTTCGAAGCTGGGGCCAGCTTGGCAGAGGCTTGGGCCCGATTCTGTTCACCAGTGTGTATTGGTGGGCAGGCAGAGAGGTCGCTTATGGATTGGGGTCGTTAGGCATTGCAGCTGTGACGGCTGTGGTGTTTGCTGGGGTGAAGTCTCCCCCGGGGTCAGAGCGGGTGAGGTCGAAGGTGGCTAAGGACGAGAAGAAGGAATTGTAGGTTCAAAATAGGTGATATATGTATAATATTGGATTGGTTGTCGGATATATTCGAGACAATGTGTATCAGCCATTTAAGAGTGTGATCTCTGCCTTGTAGAGTCCAGCATCAAGCTGTTCTACCTGCTCATTGGGAGATCGCCGTAAAGAGGGAAGCAGCGACCACATCTCAACCAATCAAGCCATTTCCAGCTTGCCAGAACACCTGAACTTACGAAAGCACTATAGAACTAAATGGAACCTATGTTGGAAATCCAGCAGGCATCAATTCAGTTAGGTGAAGAGGAAATTTGAAGATCTTGAGAGTAAGTGACTCAACTAAAAAAGAACCAAAAATAATGATAACGCAACCCAACCTGGGACTTGCACCCAGAACCTTGGCCTGACCATGACAGGAAAGCCACACGCTTCTATTGCGCCAGAAGGGCTTGGAAGTTGATTGAGAAATTGGGTTTGAATCAGGGGCTAAGCGTTGGGAGCCAGGATTTCTGGCTGCTGTTTCAGCAGCACTCATCCGCTGCAGCAACCCGGAAATCTTGCTTCATTTTATGAAGAGAATAATCTGGGCTTCTGTGAGCCTGTAATTATATGCCTTCTTGTCTTCAGTCTCTTTCTGCTCTTCTTCAACAACGCTACAGGCTGGCATGTTGGCGTCAAGTTAAGATGTTGACACCGCAGACAGCATAGGGTTCAGGGGTATTTGTGCTCGGTTTTCCGACACCCTCAAAAAGCCAGATTAGCCATGGTCTCCCATCCACTTACGTGCCAGCGTCGAAAATTCATCCATCACAGCCGTTAAATAGCAAAAAGGAATATCGATCAATTCGTGGTTTGGAGTAGGGTAGAAATCCAAAAAAGAGTGACCGGTGCCGGGGTTCGAACTGTCATAGATGTCAGAACTCGGAGAATGCTTTTACAAGGGATTGTAATAATACCCCGGGTCCTTGCCTGCACTACGAAGTTATCGGAGGGCAAAATGCTTCCACTGCAAACACACCGGTGAGTACCTCGGTAGTTGAGACTGAGCCTCTAGACCGTTTGACCAATCTGTATTGTTAACCCGAGGGGCCTTATTCTCGTGCATATAGGTAGGCCCGTTTGGGTGAGCTCATTCCTTCCTCCTTTGGGCACTCCAGATGTGTGTGGCCAGGCGCCTTCCTGAAATGTCAGGATCAATAGTCTCCAGCAGATGGCTTTCACGCAGCCTGCCTGACAGACATGGATTGTGGAAAGCGCAACGCATGAGAGCAACCGCTTCGTCCCTACGGACAGTTTCACCGCAGGTAGAACTGTGGAAATCTGAAGTTAGCACTCTCAGTCATCGCAAAGTTTTGAGACATCTCAAAGGCATGGTCAAGATGTCTGTCCTCATTATGAAATAAATTCAGGGGTAAGAAATTTGGTGGTGGTCAACAGGTGGTCCGTGCTGCTAGGTTCAATGTAAGTCAAGACTCTGCTTCCTCGACTCAATGGGACTCAGCAACACTCGACAAATTTTGAGCCGCAGCTCGGCTGGATAACTAAGCTCCCAGCCTCGTGCTTCGTTATACAGAGCATATCCAGACTGAGAGAAGCTATGCTCCCGCAAAACAGCCCGCGATATGATATGCAAGTCTCCACCCTCACTTCTGGAGCCAAGACATCCGAAAATGCGACTGATATCGCACATTGTGATTTCTAGATAAATTTGTAACATGAATTACCTCATATCGCCCGTCTTTTGAATATAAGCGGAGGCTGACCCGGTAATCGGCCGATATCCTCACCGTCCCTTTCGGCGGCCGATTCCTATCTTGCGCCGGTTATCTCCTGCAGATCCGGCCTCCAAGGCTCGGCGGCGGGGTAGCTTCGAGCAGGCCTGATGTCAACACCCCTCCTCTAAAGACCGAACCGGATTTTGTTGAAAAGGTCTATGGGACCGTTTCTGCAAGAAGGGTCTCGTTAGAGATGTCTTGATACTGTCTTTTTTCTGCAAGTGGACGACGAGAGCGTGATTTTCCAAACTGCATCGTGAGTTCATGAGAAACAGCGGTGCCATCAGGTGTTATCCTCAAAAGCTGCAATAACAGCTCCACTACAAATGGCTTCCTCATGGATAAGATTATGCAGATCTTCTCACATGCGCCTGCTGGGAGGAATTCTTCACGTTGCTCTTGCAGTCTCTGCAACCAGCGAGGCATTTGACGTTCGTGAAGCAACAATCGATGGGATTCATAATGCACTCTACACGCGGCTCACAACATGTCGCGAGGTGGTCTCCGCCTACATAGCTCGCATTGAGCAACTCAATCCTACCATCAATGCTATAATCGGCCTGAATCCTGACGCATTGTCACTCGCGGATGAGTTGGACAGCCGGCTAGCATCAGGCAACGCTACGGGACTCTTGTTCTGCATTCCAATTTTACTCAAGGACAATTACGATGCTACACCAATGAACACCACAGGCGCATGTCTTGATATGGCCGGAAACAAACCGACGGTAGATGCCCCCTCGGTGAAAGCGTTCAAAGACGCAGGTGCTATCATTCTAGGAAAGACAAATCTCCATGAATTGGCGCTCGAGGGTCTGAGTGTTTCGTCCTATGGCGGACAGACTATCAACCCGTATGACCATACACGGACTCCTGGAGGAAGCAGTGGCGGCACGGGAGCAGCAATAGCCGCGAATTTCGCTGTGTTTGGAACTGGCACAGACACAGTCAACAGCCTGAGAAGTCCCGCAGCATCAAACTCTTTGTTCAGCTTCCGTCCAACTCGCGGGCTGCTCTCTAGAGCAGGTGTCGTCCCCATCAGCGTGACTCAGGACACTGTCGGCGTCATCGGGAGAAGCCCCAAGGATCTTGCAGTTGCACTCACCGTCATGTCGACCATGGGCTACGACCCTGCCGATAACGTTACAGCCCTGATCCCACCTGAAGTAGTTGGTAAAGATTACACCGTTGCCGTACGGGGCGGCTCTTTGAAAGGGCTGCGTGTTGGCCTCATTCAGGGGTTCTTCAACCACACCACCACGAATGAGACCACACCCGTCAACGAGGCCATGACGAACATGGTCAGCGTGCTCCAAGGAGCTGGTGTAAAGGTCATTAACATCACCGAGTCCATCTACAATGCCACGGCCATCAGCGCGGCGCTCGATGTCCAGGCGTATGAGTACCGCGAGACGCTCAACGCCTATCTTGCAGGCCCTAATCTGACCGGCACTCGACCCGCGAGTTTTGGTGATATCTACTCGAGCGGCAAATTCGTCGTCATACCCAGCCAGTACAATTTCATAAATTCATCCACACGCTCGTCCACCGGCAATAGCACGTATTTTGTTGCGCAGCGCGGCATCACCAATCTCACTGCCGCCGTCCGCGCAACATTCCAGCGTCACCAGCTCGACGCACTGATCTACCCAGAGCAAAAGAACCTCGTTGTGAAACTTGGGGCTCCCTCACAGTCTGGACGCAACGGCATCCTAGCTGCACTGACGGGCTGCCCTGTTGTCGTTGTACCAGCGGGATTCTCGCCGCCGAGCGACGATGCGCCTATTGGAATTCCGATTGGGATGGAAATCTTTGGCCTGCCGTGGTCAGAAGATAAGCTGCTGAACATTGCGCAGCACGTCAGCGAGATTGCGCCGATTAGGCGGATGCCGACGTTTACGAATGCCACTGTTGAGGTGACGGCTGCGTATGAGGAGGTGCCTACCATCACGCCAAATAGGGGTAACATCCCTGCGGCTTATCCAGTTGGCAAGCTGTCATCATCTTGAAATTCCATCATAGAATAACAGCAATTTAGACCGCTTTGGACAGAACTTCGGGTTCTTTAATGATTTGGTGCTACATAGCCTTCATATGACTGTTAATTCTCCAAAAGATAGCCGTCGTGCCGCTGATGTTCGCTCCCCGAATCTGGATGGATCTAGCCTCAGAATATGTACAATAGGCCGTCTATTTACAATAAGAAACCACCAACTCCGCATCTATGCCTTGTCCTGAAACGACTTGATATGCTGCGCATGCAGCTCCTCTACCGCCGGGATGATCAGGCTCTCAATCTCCATCTCTGGCTCGCCCTCTGGCAGCGTCTTCGGGTCCAGCGGCTGATCGTCAGTCGTGGACGTCTTGTCAGCCGCACCGACTAGGTTCTCGATGCCACTGATTGTCTTCTTGCGGCGACTGATGGGCACACGGATCCACTTGTCTGGCCGGCCGGGCGCGACAAAGACAACCTCCCACTTGCGTGTTGACAGCAAGTTGCCGATGACCAGGTGATGCTGGTACCGGTCGAGTGAATACTTCGCCTTGTGCACTAAGATGGCTGGGTCTGTTTCCAGCTTGAACGAGACAATCATGCCTTCCGGTGCCCACCCATCTACCAAGTTCTTGAGGAACTTGGGCACGGGGTCCAGATCCACAATGAGCCTCTTGCTGCGCGGCACGGCAGGGGACGAGTCAAAGTTGTCAAACGTCTCCTCTTCCTCACTCGGAGCCGCCTCGACTGGCTTAGCGGGCGTCTTCTTGACCGCGTCTGCCGCATCCGTGCTCTGGATCTTGTGCTCGGCCATGCGCTCAGGCGGCACGAAGAAGTCGCTCACGGCCGCAGCCAGGTACAGCAAGCCTGCAGGACCCAGTGGCCGCATGAGCTGGGCGACGGCTCGCAGCTCATAGATATAATCAGTGATGGTCACAAACGGCAGCATGAGCAGCGTGTTCTGGGTCTTGGCGGCCTGGTACTTGCGCAGGACGCGCAGCATCTTGTCCTGGACGCCGCCGTTGGCGACGACGCTGCCGCCGGGCCCTTCGTGCAGGAAGTCCAGGAAGCAGTCGGTCGCGTGGCTGTAGTGGCGGCTGTACGGCTGCAGCGAGAACTGGCGGTGCAGGAAGATGACGGCGTAGCCGGCCTCGAGGAAGTACTCGGCCGAGGTGGCGCCGCGCGTGCCGGCGCTGAAGTTGTCGATGAAGCGCACCGTCTGCTTCTCCAGGGGCACCGTCGTCCCGCCGGACGTGACGAGCACCACGCGCCGGCCGGCGGCCGCGTGGAAGCTGATGAAGTCGCGGGCTAGGGAGACATGCTCGTCCAGAGCCTTGGGCGCCGGGTTTGAGCTGAAGTACTGGTCTTCCGCGGCGGTGTGTGAGTCTGACTGGGCAGTAGAAGCCATACTGGAAGAGTGAGTAGATGAGTTTGACGAGAAGACTGAAGGAGTCGGAGATGAGGGACGTGAGGTGTTGAGGTTAAAGGAGAGAGAAAGGGATGATGAGTCAACCAGGTTGAAATTTGAGGGGAGAAGTGAAGAGAGATGAGAGGCTGCCATGGTGTTAGTGGGCTTGGTGCATGGTATGAAAGGAGTATGTCCTCATCGCCAGTAGGGGGTGAAAGGGGGGATGGGGTTGTTATATGTATATGTGCACAGTTAACTATGTGTAGGCGAAGATGGGTAATCGCCCGATTTAATTGTATTAATGATCAGGGGGATGAATTGTGCTGAATCCTCAATCCGCCCAGTTGGGGGCTGATCTGAAAATAAAGCGCCGTCCCGATCCTACCGGGCATCGTGGTGGGTGTGCCATGCCTCGGCCCCCGGCAGGAGACCGGAGATGGAGAACCATTTGTGGTGGTGAGGGGCTGGCTGGCTGGCTGGCCGCTTGGCCGTCTGTCCCGCAACGGCCCCGGACTTCAAGGGTCGTATAAAAGGTGAGATGGATATGAATATCTGAGGGAAATCAATCGCCTTACCTTGTTGCTCTTGGACGCTTGCTCGCGATGCAGGCGCTGACAGACTCGCAGTGAAAGTCGAGATTGGATGCTGACGAGGGCTGAGTCACAGAAAGGAATTTTTGGAATGTGGTGTTACAATTAAAATCCTTTTTCATCTGTTCCAGTCTGCTATCCTCCATCGGGTGAGCGGAATGGGGCTGTCATGATGGTGTTTACGGCGTACTATTCAGCACTTCACTTCAGCCCCGGCCGGCGGCTGGGGTTAGGGTTAGATTGCCCGACAAACGCCCTGCTTCGGTCGACTTCGGCATGCCACGGCTCGCCCGGTTCTTGATTAAACCCGAGACAATGCCAGCATCAATGCCAAAATGCCCCGGTTTCTGTACTTCAAGATTGGCAAAGCACCCTGCTGCGCCTTTCGAGAAAGTGCAACCCATGGACCAACGTGGCTGGTGACCCTTAAGCACAGCATCACGGATGCACAATGTAATGACTGCCCTTCCCCGATTAGAGCTCCTTGGGATTTGTGAGATAGCTGCACCTGCACTCAATAATAGCCACAAATTACAAGGAAAATGGATCAAGTAGCGAAGTGAAAGATGATACTGGTCCCGAAGGCTGATATGACTCGGCAATGATATATGTTAGCCAATGGAAGGAGATATCCGCGCATATAAGTGACTTCCTGCGAACCAATCCTCGAAGCCTTCAGGGGTCAGCCGCAGCTGATAACATTATTCGAGGGACTATGAAGGATCCATCTTCGCGATACTGTAGGGCTGAGCGGCTCTCAGCTCAATCCCAGTTTCAGCAAATCTCCTTACGCAAGCCTTGACATGTTCAGTCATCATTGGAAACGCTGCCTCGTTCATACCGAGAGTCTGGCCGAAGTCGTTTTGTAGGAGCGCAGCACTGCACCGCCAGACACAACAGTTTACATTTACAGCATCATCATCCTTCCCAGATACGGGTTTGCGTCGCGCTGGGGAGGCGGCCAAGAGTTGATTCGCACAAGGCTATGATGTCTTCTAGAAGGACCGTAAGCCCAATCACATATTCGAAATCATCTGTCTAAGTTCCACGGCAGTCCTGTCGGCCTCACCGGCACTGTCTACCGACTTCTCTCACCTGTGCATCGGAAAATACGAGATGTCGAGTGCAAGGGGTTGCTAAATTTGGGGCTCCAACACCCCCGCAAAAGCGGTTGTGGCTGCAGATCGCCGCCCACTTAAGCGGTGACATCAGCGCCGGGACCCTGGATGACGCTCTGTGGGGTGCAGAATTCCAGCGCGGACCAGCCTCCAAGCCTGCACCAAATGGGCTGTCAACCCTACAGCCACGACCCAGATTTCCTATTACACCTCCATGCTGCGCTTGATGTAACTCGCTCACCATAAAGGGACAGACGGCAACGTTACTGGAGGATAGCCAAGCCTCCCGATTTTCTCGTGGCCTTGAGTTTGTCTAGTCGGCCCAGGTTCGGCCGCTTTGGAGAATGGAGATGATGGCGGATGTTCCTGGTTTTGGTACCCTTACTACGAACACGAGTAATGTTGATGAACAGGCACAGGCGACTACAGCTCAGTGTATATAAGGATACGAGATATCTCTCCATCAATCGACACATTCCAATCCATCATTGTTCATCAAGGCTCTTGTCTAACAATATCATTCTTGCTAAACTGTATATTTGTTTCTCTCACATAACAGCTCCGCCTCATCCAATATGAAGTTCACATCAGCTCTCACCACTCTCTTTCTCACAGCCGCCAGCGCATCTCCCCTGAAGCCTCGAGCCATCCCACCTTTCAATGTCACAGACTTCTCCGCCGGCACAGTACCGCACTCTGTCCAAAACTAGTACGTCTGAACCCCCGTGGCTGGCTGGCAAGACACCCCAACCCCCCAGGAATGCCAACTAACACTTTCTCCAGCTATGGCTTCAACGTGCAGACCTCCCCCGGCTCAGGCTTCGCCAAGTGCACCGCCAACATCCAGGCCTACCAGGCGATGATGAGCGTGCCCGTGACGGCGTGCGACTCGGCCGGCGTGTACTTCAACTTCACCATCACTGGCGGCCAGGGCGCCGAGCTTGACGTCTGGTGGCGCTTCACCGGCCACGGCGAGCTCAAGGGCACGTACCAGATCCCCGAGGACCAGCTACCCTTCGAGGGCGAGGGCACCGGTGTTCACCAGGTCTATTCTGGGCCGGTCAACTTCACCATCACGGATGTCGTCGAGGAGGCCCCGACTGACAACATGGCTTAATTGGGGTGTGATGAGTGATACTATATAATCGCATGTGAAGGAGTGAAGACCGAGCATTTGCATGGCGTTTGGGTCTATTGCATTACGATATATACATACAATGTGCCATACTATCAATTATATACACCATATCTTAGGAACATTCATAATTCATTATCATCATCATAAAGCCTAGAAGACCGCCCGCATGTTCCATCCGACCTGCGACACCTTTGCCGCCATGAATGTCGCAAACGAGCCCATGTACACCACTCCCGTGAATACAATCACGCCCCAGTAGTCCCCGTTGTTCGACTTCATGATGTTGCCGCCAATCGGCACGCCCACGAGACACGCGACCGCCACGATGGTGTAGCACGTGGCGTAGTACCGCCCATACTCCTGCGTCCTGCACAGTCGCCCGATGCACACGGGTATCAGACCGATGCTGCTCCCGCTTGCGAAGCCGAACACAACAGCGAAGACGACGAGGCCGGCGGTGGAGCCGCCCGCGGGCAGCCAGACAGCCAAACAAGAAATGGCAGAGAGCAGGATCATCAACATATTGGAGTTGAAGGGGCCGATCTTGTCAGCCCAGTAGCCCGGCAGGGCACGACCAAAGACGGACGCTGCGTTGAGCACAGGCACGATCTGGAAGGAGAACGCCGAGCTGAAACCCTGGTGGAGCGTGTACGACGAGATGTAGGTCAGCGGGATGAAGAGTGCGAGCTCGAGCAGGAACACGGCGACCGTTGTGTATGCAAAGGCTTTGTTCTTGAACACACGGTAGTCCGGATGAATCTTTGCATTCTCGGCGGGTGGGAGACGGGAGCGGATGAGGAAGTTGGCCGCGATGCACAGAGCAAGGCAGATGAACCCAAGGATGCGTATCGCCCAAGCCCACCCAATGCTAATAAAAAGGCGTTGCAGCATAAGCGGAAAGACGATACCGCCGATGGAGCCTCCAGTAGATGCTATTCCCGTTGCGAGACCGCGCTTCTGTCGAAAGAAGTGGCCGACTGAGGCAATGGAGGGTGTGAACAGGAGAGACGATCCCATGCCACTAAGAATTCCAAATGAGAGTATGAAATGCCAGAGTTCTGGTGGACGATTAGCAACAGTAAAGTATGTTAGACTAGCGATTGCAACTCACCTGTAGAGATGCTTAAAAGCATCAAGCTCACTGCTAGAGACACCGTGCCAATGAATATAAGCCAACGCGGGCCATACTTATCAAAAATTGGGCCTATGTATACTCCGAGGAAGAAGCAGATGAATGTGTACAGAGAAAAGACCCAGCCAATCGTTCCTTCGTCGTAGTCTGAAAGTTGATGACCTTTGACGTATGTGAGGAGAGTCGCGAGGGTATTCATAATGCCAAGTGACGAGACCAAAGCCAGCCAAGAGCCCAGCACAACAAGCCAGGCTCTTCGTCCACCTTCTGGATATGTCTCCTCGTGCTCATCGCGAGTTATCGAGGCAGACTCCCGCTCAGAGACGCATTCTCTCTCATCTGGGTTGTTTTCAACAACAAAAAGTTGCGGGTTGAAGTTTTCCGAGGCCTCGATACGCTTCTCAGCTTCCTCTGCATTGTGGGGACTTGATGGTGTTCTGTTGATCCAATTGTTTTCGTAACTCTTCACTTTTTCCATGTTTGACTCAACACCGCTGGCTCACAACCAGAAACGCTCGACCCTTCGACTTTTAACATTCACATTTAGAACTGTCAATGGAGTCACATCAAGAAGTTTTTAGGGATATGTGAGCCGAACACCGAAGCCGCACCGCTGTCGGAGGAGGGGCTAGTGGTTAGTCCACTAAGAATCTTCCGGTTAGTGGAGGGATGTCTAGACTATGTACTCTTAGGTAAAATAATTGCAACTCCGGCTGGCATGTTGTTGTAGTGCAATGGACGAATAGTATCTTCTGTCACAGAGCTGTGTTGCATTTGCTCAAGTCTTGTCAAGCTTTTCTTTCAAATAAGCCCGTGCTCTATCTTACAAGTTGAGCTCTCAATAAAGGAAGTCTCGATATCAAAGCTTGCTTACTTCAGTAAAATGTTCACAGCAACCCAGTCCATTGTCAAGCAATTGTGTGCTGAGTGTAGTTGCTATAGCGCATAGAGGTTGAGTTTTGGCTATCTCGTAAGTAGCCCACCGAATGTCGCAATCCAGCGTGTAGCAACACTTTGGCGCAGCGATCGGACTCGACCACCGATCTGCCGTCCAAGATCCTAATCGATTTCGAAGATGCATTATGGCATCTTGAAAGGCGTTCAATCGTCATCATCCTCAACTTCCTCTAAGGTGACGTGCCGTAATCCCGTTGCAGTCGCGGCTTCCGCGTCAAGCGATCCTGACTGACCACCTGCTCCACCTGTTCTCATGTAACCCTCTCTCTCCAGTCTGTCGGCCTCTTCAGGCTCAATCAGACCGCCCTGGCCTTTGCCCTTGTCCAACTTCATCTTGACCGCGGTTGGCACAAATGCACTGACAGCCTCCTTTCTCAAGTCTCGTACAATGGGTTTAGCTTCGTAGACAGTCTTCGCCTCAACAGCCGGAGTGGGCTCTGTCTCTCTTCGATCACTTCTTTCTCCAAGAGGCTCTAGGTTCGCGTTTCGCTTCTCTCTCCGCTTCGCATACCATTTATCTAGAATTTCCTTCGGTATTGGAGGCGGCGTATCTCTTGGCATGGGTATGCTCTTGACATCTTCCGGTACGTCGCTGTCACTGCTCGATGCATCCTCTGCGTCTCTCCGCCTCTTCCCAAGGACTCCTCTGTCCCCGTCCCGTGGCGGACCGCGTCCAAATGTTGGGGCTTTGTCTCCTAGTGTCTCTCGTGCCTTCTTGACGGCTCTCAATTCCTTCTCAAGCCCCTCTAGTGTTTGCTCTTCGTGGCTGGTGAGCTTGCCGCCACTGGAGGTGATGGCCTTCAGGTCCTCGATCTGTTTCTGAATACGTTCCGGATTACGCCTCGCGAGCTTCTCGTTGCGCCGAGATGCTACTTCTGCCTTGCCTGCGTATGTATGTTAGCGAAGACTGTTGTCTATTCATGAGCATAGAAGCTCAACCCACCTTTCTTGATCGCCTTCGCCTTGTCAGCCTTTCGCTGGGCTTGAACAGGGTTGAAATTGCGCTCTTTTGGCATTGTGAGCAGTGAGCTGATAACCCGTTATCTGCAAGATTTGTGTTGTAGCTCTCGGCAGCTCAAATTCAAGTAAGCGTAAGGCAGGGATGCTATGCGCATGTAAGTAAAAGACGTTGAGCCGCAATATGGGAAACTTTGGCTCGCGCTGATCTGACGAAAGAGGATACTTCCAACTTGTACTTTCTTATCGATAAGACGCTGATCATGTGACTGTAATCGTGACCTTGTCTCCACTGCTCCTTCTTTGTGAGGGTTTGGCCCCAGAAGCCCCAGCCAGACCTTGCCACTTCCGGCTTAACTCCGCCTGACTGACTCCTCGCCGTCGTTGAGAATTTCGCTTGCCTCCCATCACCTTGAAGAGCGATCCATCCAGCGACTCGTCAACAAACACACATCATCAAAACATCTTCGATAATCAGACAAGATGGGTAAGGTTCACGGGTAAGTTCATCACCACTGATTTTTCTTTGCCTTGACGAAGTGCTGATGAAATAACAGTTCCCTCGCCCGTGCTGGCAAGGTCAAGTCTCAGACCCCCAAGGTAGGTCGCACCCGAATCGATCCACGACTGCGAAAAGGAACCCGCCGCATTTCATCGTCGCTGGAGCACCTGAGGATTGAAACAGGAGCTGCTTATTGGTTCAACAAGGCATGGCATTTTCAGAACCACACAACAGGATGGCACAAGATTCGCCAGGGACGATAGGCAGTGTGTAGCTTGATCAAGGGCGAGCTCCGGCGACGATGAAATTCCAGGGCACTATCGCGGACGTTACGTTTCGCGACACATGTCACTAACAAGCCGGTCGTACAGGTTGAGAAGCAGGAGAAGAAGAAGACTCCCAAGGGCCGCGCCAAGAAGAGATTGACATACACTCGACGATTCGTCAACGTCACTCTGACCGGTGGCAAGCGCAAGATGAACCCCAACCCGACCTCATAAACTGGCATCGTTTGCTCTCTGGGATGAGTCTCATGGCAATCTGGCAGGACGACTAGGAGGCTTGATGGAATCGGTATGGAAGGGAGGGAATCTTTCTGGCTCACGACATTTCGGAGGCGGACAACTACTGCATGGACACGTCTATTCTTGGGAATTGCATCTGTGTTTATTACATCGGTGGCGTAGGGTTCGCGAGAACAGAGCCCGAGGACGCCTGATTAGTCCTCGAAAACATTTAGAGAACAAAGACAACATTCTCTACACTGCGTGGTGGCCCTGCTCCGGTGGAGGTTGGGTGCTGGATCTGTTTCGACATGCATCTCTGCTGCAAGCACCAAACCGGTGCTGGCGGAGATATACCAATCGGACGTTCTTTGCTTCGTGCTTGCCTGGGTGAAGTTTGAATACTAATATCTCACCACCTGTGTGTCTAACCATAAGTTCAGCACATCTCTTTCAGTGCTGGTGCTTCTACGCGTTTCCTCAGGCCGGTCTTTATTGGTCAATAACTGAGCGTGATGTGTGATTTCAAATGGGTTGATGCTCTGGGTATTTCGTGCCTAATCTTGGGCCATCGTATAGCCCTCTCCGAACATGACGATGGCCCCCGCTCGCTCTAGAGATGATAGCTCGCCAATCCAATGCGAGATGGTTAAGACTACGACCTTCAAAGGAGACATATATAGACTTGCAAGCATCCATCTACGTTACGGCAAATGCAAGGGCGCATCTTATCTATATGGACATGTTTAAGGTCAAATTGCAACTTAGCAGCGAGAATGCTGGTGGTTATGCACTCGTATGTGAGGCCTTAATGTATAGAGCAGGGATCAACGCGCCCTGTAGTTTGCAGTCTGTAGTCCGGAATGCGTCTGCACTCTACCGGTCTAAAACCTCGTGATGCTCTGTACTATGTGATACAATGATGTGACAAGCAACAGGAATGGACTCGTGTATATATCTGGCTATCAGCAGCCGTAGCGCTAAGGCTGGCTGGATTGTTAGTGCCTCACAAGGCGGGGTGAACGCTGGGTAGTGGATTGTTGCCCGCTGCAACGACGTGTTGACTTTATCAGCGTGGGGCCAATGACGCCGCATTGTTTTTTTAAGCAGTGCCGTTTCCACACTTGGCTGCACCCAACCCTGACCCGATCTCCATTGCCTGCAGGACGCGCTGCTTCCTCTTGCATCGCAATCCCCACCGGCTAAGTTCGAGGTCATCTTCATCTCATATCGTCTGCAGGCTTACCTCTGTGGTTCTGTCTGTAGGGATCGATCACCTGAAGCAGTCTTAACCGTTTGTCGACGTCCCCTGCTGCAAGGGAGACTCCCAGCTGCTTTTGTTTCTTTTCTCCATTACCTTACCACCATTCTACCTTCGATTCGAGATATTTCATTCACTCATACATTCACATCCTCGAGTCTCGATTAATCGATGTCAACAATGGCAAGCTTCGTGGCGAACCTTTTCCCTGGTGGAAGCAAGGACAAGACAACCGATCTTGGCCAGCGTCCTGCCACTCCAACGAAGAACAGTTTCACCACTCCCGTCAGCACGCCTCAAGGTAGTCCAAGCAAGAAGACTGCTCCTCCAGGCGCCAATGACCTGCCCACAGCTTTTGAGAATGCGATGAAGCTCAACTCTTCCAACATTCTCGACAGCCCTGTGAAGCTTGGCCGCCCCCAGAGCGTAGTCACCCCGCTCTCTCCAGGAAAGCCCAATGCTCAAGTTTTCGAGGATGGATCAACTACCCTCATTGACGAGAGCATCATTCAGAAGACCCCAACTGGTAGCCCGTTGAGGAAGCAGGGACAGGAAAACACGCCACCAACTGCATCCAAGATTACCGTCCCTGAGCCTATTTACCAGCACAATCATGCAGCTGTGTCGAGACATGAGCTTTATCAGATGAAGGATAGGCCGACTACTCCTGCTAAGAAGTTCAACACCTCTCGCGGGCTCACTCCTGAGGAACTAGAGATCCTGCAGAAGCCGAACATTAAGCGACTTGTTAATGTCACCCAGCTCTGTCAGTGCCATGATAGCCACTGTCTGAATTCCTACTAACAACTACCTAGACTTCCTGGACTACTACTTCGACCTCCTGACTTATGTTGGTAGCCGTCAGGGACGACTTAATGCGTTCAAATCCGAAATTCCTGCGCCTCCCGAGACCGATGAAGAGACTTACAATAATTTGTGGCAAAAATATACGGGTCGTGAGCGTGCTAACCTCCGAAAGCGACGCGTCCGCCTTCGACATGGTGACTTCCAGATCTTGACACAGGTCGGACAGGGTGGCTACGGTCAAGTCTTCCTTGCGCAGAAGAAGGATACCCGAGAAGTCTGCGCGCTGAAGGTCATGAGCAAGAAGTTGCTTTTCAAGCTTGACGAGATTCGCCATGTCCTTACCGAGAGAGATATTCTCACTACGGCAAAGAGCGAATGGCTCGTCCGTTTGCTGTACTCCTTCCAGGATGACAAGAGTATTTATCTTGCCATGGTGAGATCCCTATGCAAGTCCTGCCTGGGCCGAGAGACTAACTTGAGCAGGAATACGTACCTGGCGGTGACTTCCGCACTCTCCTCAACAACACCGGAGTCCTGTCAAACCGTCATGCGCGATTCTACATTGCGGAGATGTTTTGCTCTGTTGATGCTCTTCACCAACTTGGTTACATTCATCGTGACTTGAAACCGGAGAACTTCCTCGTTGACTCTACCGGACATGTGAAGTTGACAGACTTTGGATTGGCTGCTGGAATGCTCGCACCTGCAAAAATAGAGTCTATGAGAATTCGCTTGGAGAAAGCTTCGGAGACGTCAGTTCCCTTCGGTAAGCCAATGGAGCAGCGAACAGTGGCCGAACGACGAGACGGTTATCGGTCCATGCGCGAGAAGGATGCGAATTATGCGAAGTCGATTGTGGGTTCACCTGACTACATGGCGCCCGAGGTGCTTCGCGGAGAGGAATACGACTACACAGTCGACTACTGGAGCTTGGGCTGCATGCTTTTCGAAGCTCTGACTGGGTTCCCTCCCTTCGCTGGTTCTACGCCAGAGGAGACCTGGCGAAACCTTAAGCATTGGAGAGAAGTCCTGAAGCGTCCTGTGTGGGAGGATCCGAACTATTTCCTCAGCAACCGCACTTGGAACTTCATCACAACGTACGTGCCTCCAAGCCTATTCTTATCAATTTTTACTAACCAAAGTAGCTGCATCAATTCGCGATCAAAGCGTTTCTCGAATATTAAGGACATTTACGATCATCACTACTTCGCAGAGGTCGACTGGCAGACCCTTCGTGAGACGAAGGCTCCCTTTGTTCCTGAGCTGGACTCAGAGACTGATGCTGGTTACTTTGATGATTTTACCAACGAGGCGGACATGGCCAAGTACAAAGAAGTTCACGAGAAGCAGAATGCCTTGGAGAACATGGCAGACCGTGACGATGAGATGAGCAAGAGTCTGTTCGTTGGCTTTACGTTCCGCCATCGCAAACCCACTACCGAGGAGGGCAGCCCGCGGAAGCCAATTTCGAACATCACGTCGGAGCCGTCATTTGGCACAATGCTGTAGGGTCAGCCGGTTGCCAAACCTGGGACCTAGGAGAGTCTGTACGAACGAGCTTGCCGACGACCTCGTGCCATTCGAAATGCATATGGAGGGTATCGAACGGGAGGGAGATACTGTAACGATGAGCATGCATAACTGCTCTACCTTATCAGGAAACTGGAGTTTTTCATTTTGTTGATGGCATTGGTTTCGTGTCTTTTATCGTTCTCTTAAGCTGCATGTCGACGCTGGAGTTTGAGAGTCTTGGAAGGATAGACGGCCTGCATAACGGTCAGGCAGGTCGGTCCTGGATAATGATGGGAGGGAATTGTGGAGTCCACGCTGGCTTCAGTCGTGTTTCGAGTAAAGGTACGAATTCGAGGAATACACACGTTATCCCAACTCAGTGCCGTCGATGAGGTCCAAGGCGTCGTCAGCTACTCCAAACACTGCCACATTTTGCATACATCATCTCTGATCCGAGAGCGACGGTCTTCTTTATGTAAGCCTTTGAGCGCTCCGGGCTCGAGTTGATCGAGTGTAAATCGGCCTCTCCTTTTGGACGGCCGGCCCAATTGACTTGGATATCTAAACCTGGTCCCACGTCGATCCCTGCTCCGATCCTGGAACTTTGGAGAAGCGAATCACCTATCACTGACAAGGGTCCAAGACCACTTACATGGGCAGTCTAATAAGCATAAACTCCAGCCTTGCAACTTCACTACAACTGACTACCGATGCCAACGTCACAAAAACTCTGAAACAAGCCACTGTGCCGTTGACCTGCAGGCAGACCAATATTCTTACTCGTCTCCAGCTGCTATTTCTTTATTCTCCGAAGATGCCGCATGTTGATGAGCAGATCCTACGGGGCCAGCTCAGAAAAGGTGGCTGACGCAGTCCATTGGAGGGGAATTCCTCAGACGCTGGTTCGTCCGTCGGACATTCCCCAAGCTTGCCCACCCCGAACGGCATGCGTGTTTCGCTCCCATCCTCGGTCCCGGTTCCGCATCTTGTAGGCCCAGTTTCGCCCAGTTGTGATCTTTTTGGTACCATCTTGCTTGGCTTCTCCGCACCGAGTGACTCTCTCAAGGCGGCCTCCCAATCGGTGTATCTCGACCTGCAGGGTCCCTGGGAGGGGGAAATGGACAGAACAAGCCACCCACACACATGGCGCCTGTTGAACAACATGACGATGAGCTCTCTGTCTGATGCAAGGCCGCGCGGCACTCTCTTTGCTGAGCTCCGAGCACACGGCTGTCAGTCCGCCGATCCATTGGAGGCTGAGAGGAGCTGATATGCCAGAATAGAAGCAGTGGTGGTACATGTAGGTCTAAAGGTAAGCTCTTATACACGTATATATGCATGGCGGGACAGAGCTTCGGTCCCGTGCCGCTTTGTACTATTGAGCTCCTACAGCTGTATCTATCTCTCTGTCCGCGCACATCTTTCCTTCAAGTCGTTGCTCCCTTCTGCAGATCCCGTTGATAGGCAACACAAGGTCAAGGTGCTTGCGTCTTCGTTGTCCCGCGAGATCCCGTAAGTTCCGGGTTTGTCTTGAATATATTAAGCTTTGGACCCTTGGCTTGCTTCACTGGCATATCGGTCCTGCATGTCACTAGGGATCTCTTACTGGGAGCTTCTCAACAACAAAAGAGTAACACTCGGCAAACATGAGGTCATCTGTAAAGATAACAGCCTTGCTGGCACCCGCGGCTTTGGTCAAGGCAGATTGGTGGGGAGGAGCTCCTGACTGCGCAGTAAGTAGCTATGAAACATGGGACATATTGGTCCTCGATCCGAACGGCCTTGTTCTGCCGCTCTTATCGTAGCACCCTCTAACACTGCTCCAGCACTCCTGTCTCTCTTCATACTACAATTCTGCAACAGGAAGCGCATGGCCGTCACCGGAGGCATACTGCACGACGACGGACGCCGCGCCCATCGCAACCTGTATTTCTAGCTCATGCTCGGCCACACCCACGGCGTTCAGCTCTTACTCGTCTCTCTCGTCCTCCCTGTGCTCACGCTACAGCTCGTGCTCCAGCGCGGGCAGCACAGGAGTCTATACCGTCTCATGGCCCGGCGCAACTGCCACCGGCCCCGGATGGTGGGGGCCGGGCTGTGACAGTGACGATGACGATGACAACTGCTCGCACCGCGGAGGCTGGGGCGGCGGCTGGGGGTCTCGTCCGGGCTGGACGGCGAGCTACACGGGCGGCACGTACACCGTGACAGGCTGTCCCTGGGACGGATCGCCGTGGTTCGGCGGCGCGCCAGGCGGTTGGGGAGGTGATGACGGCGATGGTTGTAAGCAGCCCCTGAAGCTCAGTCATGCTGGAGTACTTTACTAATACCAGATAATAGGGAATGGCTGGGGAGACTGGGGCCACGGCTGGACGTGGAAGACACGGACGACCACAGTCACGGCGGTCGTGACACAGACGCCGACTGGATCTGCTAGCGGCAGCGGCAGCGTCTTCACCACGACGGGACTAGCAACGATAGCCGAAGCTGTCAGCGGCGATGTCACAAGCACGACGACGCTTCAAGGCACCGAGACTGGCAGTGGCACTGGTACGGGCGCGGTTAGCACGACCACCACCACGCCGAATGCTGCTGCGCCAGGCTCGCGCGGTGATCTTACGGGTGTAGGTATCATGGGCGCCCTGCTTGGTGGTATGGTAGCTGTTGTTGGGATGCTATAGGAAAGGGGCTGCCACGACTAACAACTGGCCTCCATCTGTTGAGTATTGGGTGATGCTCAAGCTTTGGACACGAAATGAAAGGGGCTGCCTACGACTGGAGTTGAACGGGAGTGTTTGTATCAAGGATGATTACGCTACATGACTTTCACTTATGACTTTTAAGGCAGAGGATCAATAGTTGAACTTTACTAGCTAGGGACGGTAAAATATCATTTGAGTAACTTGTATAAAGGTAGCATGGCCTTGCAGGCATTCTCAAAACATCAAAATAATCCCGAAAATATCTTCCTTGCTACTTCTGGTTGCCCTTCTTCTCGCCTTCGCCCGTGCGGTCAAAATGAGGCAGAGAAGAAGTTGAAGGGATTGTCCAGAGTGTAAAAGGCGGTGATGGCTCCGCTCCTGCATTGGCACCTTCTACAGGGCCAGCATTGGCTGTAGAATCGAAGTCGAGAACTGGCAGCGTGGGTACCTCTCCTTCTTTCACATATGGGTCGGCTTCGGGTTGATTGGGTGATGTGCCTTTACCAGATGCTGGTGCGGGTGCGTCTTTGCTAACAGCCCCTTTAGCGGCTTTTGGAGGAAAAGATACTGAATCTCGACGTCTATGCCACGCTCGATCTCCTAGAGTAGGCACTTGTGCCGCAGTCTCCGGTATTTGGTGTACCGGTAAGGTCATGCTGGGATAGTCGCGAGTTACCGATGACGTTCTTGGTGACAGCCCACTCCCTTTCACAGTGTTGCTATTGAGTTTCCACTCCACGCCAGTAGTTGCTCCATCCCGATTACCCACTGTCTTGCTCACGTTCTTCGATTCGTCGAATGGCCGTGTGTCATTCTGTCCTCGCATAGATATCTTCGCTTTCGAGAAGAGCCCATTGGTGATAATGTTGTGCCCTTTCTTAAAAGTAACTGACTTGCCCTTTTCTTTGTCCTCGGCTGCTGATGCAAGCTTCAACACCCCTGCTCGCGATTCGATACGTCTATGCCCAGAAGACTTCAGTTGCTTGTTCCGCCTGTGAAGTTTGACGCCAATGAATATCAAGGCACAGAGTAGAACGAAGCCTAAAACACTGCTCGCTATAAGCGCCACGGTAGGCCCTCTAGGGACTCTAGTCGACTGATCGTCTTGCGCATTCTCAGCAGCATAAAATGCTGAAGGAGCTTCCGAGGACCCTGGGCTGCTCTGTCGGTCGGAGGTCTCAGCGGCATTCGTGCTACGGGGTGAGTCGAGTGAGTAGATCGCGAAGTACCCGTTTCCACCACATGATTGAGTCGGGTCTCCTGGGCAAGGGAAAGGGCAATCCTCGTCGAGCTCTTTTTCTGCGTCTTGTGAGATTGTTGTACTGCAATAGCAGTCTCTGTGGAGCGTTGTATGTCAGTGCTGGGAAGACTAGTCTGTCAATCTCCAAACATCCTACCTTCCATTCGACACCGCAGCAAATCCGTAGGCCTCTCCACTTGTCGTCTTTGCAGCACCACAAAGCTTCACGCACAATGCTACGGTGAACTTGTCGAAGTCAGAAGCATTGGCAGGAATGATATAGTCATATCCAAGCATTTCACCCGTATCGTCCGAGGTGGGTTGCTTAAAGCATCCTTGGAAAGTATAATCGTCATGTTCCGCAAGCATCGTAGGGATCGAGCTAGTTGAAGTTACCGGACTATTGACTGTCGTAGATCTTGTCGTGGTGATCGTCACCGTTCGAGTACGCAATTCAAAATTAGCCGATTGAGCAAGAAGCCCTTGAACGAGGAGCAAGACAATAGCGCCCTCCATGATGTGCATCCTCCCCTCTCTATTGCGCTTTCCGCATTCGAATAATCGTCTTTGGTGCCTTAGGGCGTGGTCTACCGAGGAAGGTGCAGCTGTCCGATCGGATTATGCAATTGCCATGTAAAGCATGAGACCGAGTTCTCAAGCGCATCGTGTCAAACAGGACGGTCCGCCAAGGGCAGGTAGTTATCGAATAGCTGTGGACAAAGGAGAGGTAAGTCGAGGCCAGGAGACAAAGGAGCCTCCTTCGAAAACGGCCATATGCGCATCTCGACTCGGGTTTAGTCTAGCCATTGTAATTGACAATGGCTGAGATCTCCCCAACAAGTCTTAGCAGTGAAGGAGACGTAAATTCATCCAATTGGTATCTCGCTTGAGTGCTTGTTGAAACTGTCCAGGTTCCTCTAGCCAATGTGAATTGAATCCGGAGGGGGTCGGGCTGCGAGCGAACGCAAGGGAACCCAGAAATAGAGGAAAGAAACAAAGAACTGCCCAGAGACCGTAAAGGTTCTTATAAGAGAAGCGCCACGACGCATGACAAGCGAAGAGGCGCAAAAAACGTAGTTGATAACGACATCGGCGAAAGCGATGGTATGAGATAACGCAATTCGGCCCCAGGCACAGACCCCATTATCGCAAGGAGCAGATCTCAGGGGGCCCGCCGAGATCATAGCGCGGAGCCGCGCAGAATAGTCTCGAGAAAGATGGAAGGTGATACCGACGAGAGATAGGATAAAGGATCAATGACGGTTGTTTTTGGTTGATCTCGTGCCGGTTGCCCGAAATAGATCAGATCGCGAACCTTTGTAGCAGGTAGGCCGAACCCTTGGTGCAGCTGAGAGTTGAGATCTGTAGGGATATCCGTTGTTGATGTTTAACTCATTTAGCAGCTCCTGTCGGCGGGGGATAACAGAGATAAGGAGATAGGCACCGAGGCAGTCAGTTACGTGAGCGAAAGTCATGTAACCGTCCTGAAGATAGAGGGCTTCAAGATGAGAGATAGGAGATCTTCATGGTTGAAGCCATGGCGCCGACTATCAACAGCGCATTACCTGGAGTTGAAGAGGCAGCTGGCAAGATGATAGTGGCTGGGCAATAAGCAGCAACTGTCGCGTGCCCTGTAAAGTGCAATAAATCTTGACCTCTTGACAATGCGAGATAAGGCCCTTTGACTGGAGGATCTTCCGTATTCAAGATAACCTCGAATAGAAGGTGTCAGTCCTCCTCCCTTTCTTAGCTAATCGAGAGTTGCCTATCTTTAGCCTGGCGCTGAAGCCATACAGGGCACGGCCTTCGAGTCTTTATCAGTGACCGTGCCTGTAGGTATCACAAGCCAGTCCCCACGACGCCAGTTATCTCGGCGTGGAAGGTTATCTCGCGCGGCGTTTGGGGAAACCAGATTGCTTCATGCTGGCGAAAAATTTGCAATGATCACCTGCCCAGATCTACGGCCCTTGAGTGGCCTGCTGTGGAGTAGGTATGCTTGATTTAGAGATAAGAGATTGCGTGAATCGTGAGGCATAGACACCGCTCTTTGTTGTGCATCTATATAGGACTGCCTTACCCCCCGACCTGGCTTGCTTACATGAAGCCCGAGAACTGCACAATCTCGACGGATTTCGCTTGCGAATGACAGTGGCACTTACGACAAGTGTGGCCTCTCCCACCGGATGCAAGTAGACATGGACTACCAACGGCAACAGCGGGGATCAAAGATCAAGGGAAATTGCCAAGATATCATCCCGACCGAATCGAGTCTGCCGACACCTTACACCTTAGAGACGAAGAGCAATAGAAACCAACACGATTGTTAACAGCGGAGACTTGTCGACTGGAAGACGATACAATGCCATCCACTCAGCGGTACTGATTGCTTCTCACCTTTTGTCTCTTTCTGGGGCTTTCCTGGTAGAGATCGACCGCCTTCCCCCGCCGCCCATTAGCATGTTCCAGCAAAGGAGTGAGTGCTGAGGGAGAGTATGCTCCGCCGAGGCCAGTTTTGGAGATGCATGGGCCAGGAAGAGCGTCAAGCCAGCCTCCGTCTCAGTATCGCATAGTCGCGCCGAACCCCCACGCCTTCTTGATTTCCCATTGGTCCACCCGTCAACACATCCCGATCATCACAGCTCCTTGCCCAACTCAAATTAATCCCGCAGCGACGTTTACCGTGACCGGCTAGACGATGGCTGTAGAAGATTACAAACGGCTTACGAGCCTTGCTAAAGTGGTGGCTGTCTTTTGAAACGGTCGGTAGGCCGTGAGTAGGTCACGAAAGAGATGGGCATAGATCATCGAACGGAACTAGGAGGGCAACGAGAGTCAACAGTCCTACTGTAACATGCTTCCTGACTTACGCGAATGATGCAAAAGCAATTCATGGCAAGCTTGACAGGACAACATAAGTTTGCTGCCCGAAGCGACATTTGCACCACAGCATATATGTACGGAAGATACAGTTTTGCTGTGCGCGTAAGGCGGCTCCTTGAGCATACCGTCCATCCGGCTACACCGCTCTCACTCTCAAAATCCTGGACTGCAGCGGTGTGTGGCTGGAATGGTATAGGTGAGACCTTGCCTTTGCTGTGACTTGCTTGGTCTGTAATCAAGAATCGGGATCATGGATGGCAGAACTCCTACTACTAACTCCGCCTATCTACGGTAGTAGGCACCGCTTCACAAGGCCGCTAGAGCTAGATCGCGACTAACCAAGTCTCGTTGACGGACCTGCCACGATCCATTCAGTGAATTGCTCCACGCTGCTGTACGACACAAAACGAACGACTGACGTTCCCTGACTTGGAGCTCTTACATGTGACCAGGCTAGCAGAAGTTGTGTTGAGCACCAAGTAGTCTCACAGTGGATTATTTCACACTATATAGCTTCAATACCAGATCAGGAAGCTGCCGCCTTCAAGCGTACACCTAAATGCTGGCTTCGGAAGCTTGACATTAGATGCAAGTGCCACTTTGAAGTGGCGTTAACGTCTGCTACGGTCCGATTAGACTCCGACAGGAGTCGAAAGTCAAACCACCTTGAAAGTGGTGTGAATTGTAGGCGGCATCGGATAGACATCCCACGATACAAGTTTCGTAAGGCCCTTTCAAGAATATAAACATGTTTTTCAAACGTTACGGGTGAAAGCTCTAAATTCGTTGATGAATGAGTCTTTGATGATTCTGGGTAAATGAAATGCCGTCTACCTAACGGGGCAGCCGTAACAAAGTTGCAAATCCCGATGACAGGACAGGCTGCATTGTGGCATGGCTCGCTAAGAATGGCTATTATCCAGGCGTCAAATCGTCCGTGTCCTGGGAATCTTAGGGTAAATCGCTGTAGTAGGAAGCGATGTTGCGACATCCCGGATCCATGCTGGAGGACGGTGGTGGGCCATCGAGATCCACTTGATCGGAATATGAAGGAACCAAAAGCTGACAAGCGGCACGCAGACTGCATAGCAAGCAGGAAAACGGCACTCGCGCCTCTGCACTTGTTTCTATCGCACAGCACACTGCAACTGACCGAACGAACGAGCATTTGACATATCCAGATGCACTCGGCGGCTGAGGATCTTCGTTGACCAGCGATCCGTATCAGCCATCTTTCGTCATTGTAAGTCCTCTGCTAGGATGTCAAGCTGCTGCGTTACCACACCACAATCACGGTACATGACGTGGTTGCTGCCGGTCCAGCAGATCCCCACGGGAGGACGACATACCATTCCATAGCTAGGAGGCGGGAAAGTCACACAACCAATACTGGCGATGAGCCAGTGCTTCCATCTCTAGAGGCGCTGGAGTTCGACTAGTTGATATCCAGGTAGTGTGGCCGGCGCTGTCCCTTCCATTGCGGTTAGAAGAATTGAGACGCAGAGTTGAATTTAGCCATATCCCCGGCGAAGCTATTCTTTGAGCTGCATGGCGCTCCCCAGCATTGGCCAATGATGGTAGCATATATCGATGAGGGACCGTGCTACATCTCCCGAGTTGAACGCCAGGCTTAGACAGGCCTAAGATGCTAAACCAGTTGGAAGATGCCGGCAGTGGGGCGGCCACGCGAACATACGTAGATTTGGGTTCGCCTTCTGGACCACCCCTGCGTCCTCTTTAGCTTTCTGACTCGTGGAGGCTGATCCCTTTGAGTCAGTGAGAATGGCCACCAGCTGCAGCAATTCTCAGTCCAAGCCCGGAATAGTTCCACTATATGATTTAGGGTGGCTAGAGGTAGTGCATCAATCGACGCTCGATGTGTCCCCTTGTGCATTTGATGCGCAGACGGATCCTGCGACGAGACTGAAGGGTGGTGAAGCAGGATTTGCTTTATTGAGAGACGAGAAGCGCGGGAGCGGTTGGCTTGAGAGGGTGCATCGAGACACTTGATGCGTGTGTCTCTCTTTTCATGTGCCCTCGTGGGGGTCAGCACAATGCATGGATGTATGCATGCAGTGACCCTGGCCATGTGTGTAACGGGTACTTGTTCGCTACGCCGTTCGCGATCCTGGTCGAAGGGCCCCCGCTGCTATGTTGCGCTTATACCCCCTCACATTCTATGCAGTACAGCCGTCTGGACACTGTAGGTCTGGAGCTGCAGGCCAATATATACTGGGACCCCCAATATCTCACGGCCTGTTAACCTCATTTGCTCTGCTAATGGAAATGCCTTTCTTCTACTATTCGCGGGTATCCATGTCGTAATAGGTGAGGCAGGACGGCAGCCATCTCACCCCGACGACGGTGAGATTGGACTGGACGGTCACATTTCTGTAGAAAGACGAGAGCCGCCGTTCGTTACTGCAAAGGGTCCGCTAGGTGGTGGAGAGCGATCTTCGCACAGAGAGTCGTCAGCGCGCAGCGAGTGCCATGTAGTCGAGGGTAGCGATCGAACTAAGACCCCGCCGTCGCTGCCCATCACCGTGATCATCGTCATTCTTAACAAGCGACAGGGACATGAAGGACCGAAAGAATCCACAGTCAAACATTGGCAGACGGGACTCCTGCAAGGGCGACGCGTGGGAAGATTGGATTTGGGAAGAGGAGAGCGATTCATCAGCCACGGTACCGGTTGTTGTTGGGGTGGTGTTTAATTTGGCGCCTCATCAATGGCCCAGGAGTGCCGTAGAATTAACTGTAAGGTGCAAGTGCTACTAACCCGGTCCTGCAATTGTATAGCTTCATAGGGCCAAGGGAGGTCGGAATATACTCTAAACGACACATAGCAATGCTCCGTAGAGGCGTTGCATTGGAAGATTATGGTCTCAAAATAGGAGCGACGCCCGTGCAGGGTCGCAGGTCAGAACAGGGTGTGCTGTTGCCTCATACAAGTCAAGTGCGAAAACCAGAGCAATTGAGAAAAGTGGGATGGGATGCCATTTCCTTCTTTCCAACCAAGTAAGTACGGCTACCCACTTGTTCTTTCCTCTGTGAGAAATGAGATGGCTTGCATTTGCATGCCCGTTGCTGCAATGACGGAAGGCGAGACCCGATTCTAAAACGCAAACTGGTTGGTAGGTATCTCGTGTTGTCGACGTACGTACGCATCGTGGCTTGCCATTTTATTCTATTGCATTTCACTGTCGTCTCGTGAGTTTGGGCTACCAAGCTGAGGCTGATCTAGGTAGGTATATTGCGAGGCTCCTCCCGTTCTCGAAATCACGGTGACTCTTCACCGACCCAGGAAACAACCTGCCTCTCACTCATCTAGATAGATCCTGAGTGGGTAGTAACGATGTAAAGGGTAGGTTCGAAAATCCAAAGACCGCGCGTACGTAGACTTAGTCTGGATGAAGTTCATCTTGTAACTCGCATCCGCGACGATTAATTTGTGGTTCTGCCGCACATATTGTACCCGAGCGTCACGGATGAATGGGAATTACCAGGCGTTTTGCCGTCCCCACGAAAGCGTGGGATGTGCCGTTGGATGTCGTACACAGCCAAGTCAGTACCTTGGCGAGGTTGCCCGCCCTCTACCCTTACCAGTAAGTGAAGAGGCAAACGCCAGATCACTCGACCACGAGTCTATCACAAGCCGTATTAGCACTGGATCTATCTTACTTACACGCTCCACGGCGCCGAGGCAAAAACTCCACGTCGCGGCCCGGCTACAGGGAATCCTTTGGCGACCCTCTTCGCCGGGTGGAGAGCCAATGAGGCTCGTTCTAGATGTACCAAATTGGTATTCAGAGGAGATATGGTTGGTCAAAATCCAGGTGCGATCCCTCCCGTTCTCCCCGGCTCTGCGTAACTTGACTTGCGATGGCCTTAGCCTTGCCTCCGATCTAAGGAGGGCGGCATGAGCAAGTAACTGCATGGCTAGCTATGTATTTGTTTGGAAGAACCGCCACACAGAAGCAAAATGTTCCTTTTTGGACATTCCCGATATCGACAATGCGAACGAGGTCACTGTTTGTTTCATGCGCCAACAGTGCTATAGAGTAACTGCACGGGGCAATGTCGATCTGCTTCAGGTCTTGACAGATTCGTCCAGCATCCCGTCATAACCCCCAGAGAAGCCAGGGAATCCAAGCTTGAGCAGCACCCAGCCGCGTGCCCCTCTCCCTGTCGCGTGTAAGTCAGCGCTTTAAGGGTCCTTTCTGGCATTGCGACCGCTCCCTGACGGTGGACATCAAGACCTATTGCCGTCCACCCTAGTGCTATTGGGTGCCCACTTGGGTATTTCCGAGGTGGTCCGTGAGGCAAACATGGGCGAGCCAACCGCGGCACCACCCAAATGCTGGGACTTGTTGGGTAGTGGTGTTGGAGATGGCCATCGAGGCCGAACGGAGACATGAGTCGCTATCCTCGGTGACCCGTAATTGAGCGAAGCTCGACCCTGCTGAGTCCTCGGGATGCATACACAGAGCAAGGAAAATGTCTGCTTCTCCTTGGAGACTTCGCCTCCGCGTCAACGATAGATCCACCGTGATGGAGCCCTCCAGCATCTCCGTGAACGGGTTCGACCGATGAAGCACCATAAGCATCTCTTAAAGAGCATGCAGCGAACGGCGGGCGGAAGAAGACCACAGCTGGGGATCGAGCTAGAAGTGCCTTAGACTCTTGGGCCCACACGCACCAGGGAAGTTGAAGCAGCCACACAGCGACCAACCAACGACGCGTCTTGGTAGAAGGCTGGCCGACCTCGACTCAAGTGTTTAAGTCCCGTATGCAATCCCTGCCGAAAACCGGCCACACTTGGGGATGATGGAGGGCGGGCGATTGAGGGGTCTGTCGTTCCATTCCAATTCCTGCGTTCTGGGTTCTGACTTTCGTGCAGGGCAAGCGAGGACAGGCCTCGAGCCACATGTACCGACTACTTTCTCCGTACTTTGGGGCTCCCCACGCTTTACCCCCTTCGCAATTCGACCCTGCCGCAGTGCTCGTGCAGCATTGTGCAGTGTTCCAAATCTTCCCAGTCTCGCCATCATTCCCACCTTCACCTGCGTTGGCTTCCTTCTTCCATCCCGTCCGCCTGCACATCGCTCTCCTACTCCCACCTGTCCAGAATTCTGCCTATGTGCAGATGTAGAATATGACGGGATTACGGCCGCGGAATCTCCCCATAGTAGCGTGACTTCTATCAAGATCGGCTGGTCTATCTACGCTTTGATATAACGTCCAACCCCCCTCACAATGGCAGAACCGTGAAGCTATGTCGTCAGCCCAGGGCATAACGAGGTCCCTCCCGCCCGCTTTTTGAGAAGCATGGTTTCCTCGACGACCGAGGAGCAAAACGGCCGTCTAAGCCAGATGAAATGCGCGGGAGTGGATGGTTCAGCGACCATTATTCCGAATAGCCTCCAAATAGACCAGGGCAGCCCCATCCCCGTCTCACTAACAAGAGAGTAGCCTGCGCTAGAGGCTAGACCATAGTATAGAGTAGAGTATGTCTGCTCTACGCAAATGAAGCTGCGATGCCAGCAGTAGAGGGAGGGTTTTTTTCGAGGGCGAAGGGTGAGACCTTCGACAGCCACACACCTAGAAGGCCGTTCCCTCTCCCCCACCGCCGCTAATAATAATTTCGCTGTAGATCCACCCTCCTGCTTCCACCGGTGGATTGAGAGTGGCAGGATTGGTCGGCAGGCCGCGCCCACAGCACGTTAGGCCGGACAGGGTCACCGCGACCACGGTCGATGGTACAGCTTGTCTTGCGCCGCTCGTGCTGCACCACCAGGCTTACCCCCAGGTAGCGTGAACATGAACGAGGGCCCATCTCAGGACCGGGTGTCGAGGGCGGGCACTGCGGGCTCTGCGGGCTCTGTGGGCTCCTCTCATTCTCTCATTCTGCAGCAGTGGCCGCCCGCTTGCCTCTCCCCTAAGCTGAGCTTGGTTAGGTTAGGTTCATGGCCTGCGAGAGTACGAGTAGCGTAGCGCAGGGTAGCGTAGCGTTTGACCTGCAGGCAAGCCGGAAGTTGCTGCGAGTGGCCTGCACGCACCACCCTCAGACCTTTCTGCTGCCTCCACCACCACGACCACCTCCGCCCACACATACTATGCAGTACACAGCAGTCTGGTCTAGCTAGTGTAGAGTAGAACCGAGCGACAGCCTGCCACCACCGTCGGGAGTCAGTGGTACCCTGTACCCAGGGCCCAGGATCCAGCACGAGTAGTGTAGTGTGGTGTAGTGTCCCAGTATGAAGTGTAGAGTTGTAGTGGGAGAGTGGCCACCGGTGGCCAGGACCAATGCCAGTGACCTTGAGCATCCGACACTCGCAACTTGGATCCAACACGAATCCAATCCTGGGAACACACACCAGCCCAGCCAGCCAGCAGCTACATCCCGCTTGATGAGGAGTATCGATCGAGTAAAAGCAAATCCAGTGTCTCCAGAGCACCCCTCACACGAGTGCTGCTTCTCTCTTCCTCCTTCTCCTCCTCTTCCTCTTTTATCCCACAAAGCTCGCTGTCGCTGTTGGCCACAGCGTCTAACGTTAATTCCTAGCGACTGGACGTGCTGCTCGGCTTGTGCGTTGAGAGCACCGAGCCTGTGCGGCCAACGGAACGTGGGGAAAATTACAGCTCTCGTAATTCCCCCGAATTTCCTCGCGACCATCGAGTAGGAAGACAGCGCAAGAAACCCGCCTGTACCACAATGGCGACCAGTGCAGCGACACCGATCCAGACGTCGAGTCCGTCGAGGTCTATGAATCCCACAACCACAGAGCACGATTACCGATTCCCCCGGCGGCCCATGGACGTGGACGAATCCGCCGATGGCGGGCCCCTCAAACCAGAGCAAGACGGCACCACGACCTCGATCAGCGGCGACAGCGGTGCAGGCGACTTGAGCGCAAGCCTGCAAGAGTTCCGGTGGGATCTTGACTCGACATATCACTCGGCGCAGAACAGTCTCTTCAAGACAGATTCGTTTCCGACGTTTCATGACGGCATGGCAGGCATGAGCGACAGCCCGGAGGAGCTGCAGCGACAGGATCCGCTCGCGACCCAGGTATGGCGGTTCTTCAGCAAGACAAAGCAGATGCTGCCAAACCAAGAGCGCATGGAGAACCTAACATGGCGCATGATGCACCTGAACATGCGAAAACGGGCGCAAACCGAAGAGGCCAGGTAGGATTGACGTTTTTTGCTATGAAATCATCCCATTGTTGCGCCGTACTAACTCGGTTCCCCAAGGCTCGGTCGCACCACCACCGGGGCTACTTTTGGTAGTAATGGTGGTGCTGATGCTACTGCTACCGCTACCGCTACCGCTACCACCTCCAACACTGGCGGCGGCGGGAGCAACACCACCACCAACACCCATCCTACTTCTACTCTCAATGCCCCCAGTGGAATCGCACAATTGCGCAAAACTTCTGAGCAGAGCCTCTCACAGCCAGAGCCCATGAATCTCGACGACTTCATAGTCGCCGAGAATGTTGCTACCCCGGCGGGCTTCGTGGCCACGCCGTCGCCGGAAGCCACCAAGCATGATGCGGAGCGCGGGTCTCACTCACAGGCGACCGCCATCCCCATCAAATCCCGCAAGGAAGGCTCACAACACTTTGTTCCCCAATCCGTGCCAGTGCCGCCGCATCACCAGCGGAATCAAGATGAGTTCGGCTATGTGACTAGACATCACAGGAAAACTAGTATTGACGAGCGACGTGTAAGTTTAAGCCTATTCTGGATGCCAATGGCCTTATCTATGAGACTATATAAGCCTGCGTGCTTGCCGTCTTGCCACTTATCTCTGTCCCTCTTTCCTCCTCTTCTCGCGCCGCTGATAATGAAATATGACTGACCACCCGCCATTTTCCTAGACTCGCAAACGTCCTGCGGACTTTTCGCCTCATGTTCCCGCAGTGAACAGCAGTTCCCTCACGAACGAGCTGGATGCCGATGCTGATCTCCATGAATACTCTCTGGACCAGGCACACAACGGCAACATGGCCCACCCTCCTAACCATGCAGGCATTCCTTTCCCATTGGATACCTTCCACATGGAGAATGATCCCATCATTACCTCTGCAGGGCCCTTCCAGCAGAACTTCTCCTTCTCTCCATCCACTTCTCCCATGGTCCCTCATGGCCCTTTCTCCTCCAGCCTGTATAATAGCAACTCCGTCCCCTCATCGGCAGTAGCGCCCGCCGATTACTACTCGCCCCCGGGCTCTGCCTACCAGTCCGCCGTCTCTACGCCTCATCCTATGAATGACGGCGAGAACTTCTACTTTGGCTCCATGGATGCGCGGACTCAAAGACAACAGGGCTTCCGCTCTGGTTCAATCGGACACGCCATGGGGAACCAGTTCATGTACAATGCGCCGACGCCCAACTCCATGTTCCCCACCACCACTGCTGGCGGTGATCCCTCCTCCGCCTTTACTCCCAGTTCATTCGGTCACATCGACCCCACTCAAGTCTTTCAATCAGAACATCCAGTCCGGTCGCCTGGCGTCGGCATGATGGAGAATGGGATGTTCACATTCGGTGCCGACTCGGACGAGGGCGATGAAGAGGGCGGCGCCTTTGCCGACCGCAACTTGATGATGGCAGCACACGAGTTCTCGCCTTCCGAGTTAGACGAATCGGGCATGCCCGTGTCTTCCAGCGCTTTGCAGTGGGATGCATCTCTGCCAGGTCAGTTCAGCACTCAAGCTGCAAGGTATCCTGGCGGACCACCACGGAAACAGGTGACTATTGGTGGCACTACAACAGATTATGTCGATGCAAATGGCGAATGGGAAACCGGTAGTCTCGGCAGGTCGCAGTCGCAGTCCTTCCGTCAAGGCGGGGATAGGCGACAGAAAATCCCAAGGACAGCGTCAACACCAGCCGTCAATCGTGGACCATTCGGTCACTCAAACCCGAACTCTCCGCAGGGAGACGGAGCTCATGCTTCGGGCTTCTCGTCTGTCACCCCTAGCCGACCATCTTCTCCTCCCGGTTCAAAGCCTGGTTCATCAACCAACTTGCAAGCTGCCGGTAACTCAGGCGATGGAAACGCACCAACAACATGTACAAACTGTTTCACACAAACAACCCCGTTGTGGCGGCGTAATCCGGAGGGACAACCGCTTTGCAATGCTTGTGGTCTATTCCTCAAGCTACACGGCGTTGTGCGGCCGCTTAGTTTGAAGACGGATGTCATCAAGAAGCGAAATCGGGGCTCTGGTGCTACCTTGCCGGTTAGCGGGACGAGCACAAGATCCGGAAAGAAGAATTCTGCCTCCAACAATGCTTCTGGAACAAGCACCCGCAAGAACTCGACGTTAGCTCTCTCGGCAACTCCTGCTCCAGTGCAGGCAGCTACACCGCCGTCTGCTACTCGTGATGGCAGTGTGCTGGACAGCGCGAGCCCTGCTAGTGGACCGGCTTCTGGCGGAAACACTGCTGGAAGCACGCCGACCAGCTACCACGGCAGTGCAGGTTCGTCCTCCGGTGTCGTGGGTGGAAAGGGCGTTGTCCCAATTGCAGCCGCTCCCCCAAAGACAGCCCCTGGTCCCGGCGCCGCTGCTATGCCGAGAACGATTGCTATGGCGTCAAAACGTCAGCGCCGGCATAGTAAGAGCGCCAGCGACTCCATAGGAGGCATGGACATCGACAGCCCCGAGAACTCCACTGGTTCGAACGAGGCCGCCCGATCACTCGGCTCGAACAATGGGTTTGCTGGAATGCCCAATCCAGCAAACCTTGGACTGGCCAACGGCTTTGGAATGACCCAAAGACCAATGGTCGGACCAGGTATGATGGGCGCGATGCCGGGTGGACAACCCGGTTTGACGATGAACCCCGGTGGCACTGGAGCTGGACCTCAAGAGTGGGAGTGGTTGACAATGAGTCTCTGAGAGCTCATTCTCAACTGCCTGGCACCACTCGTTTTCCTTCATGCTCATATGCATCGCTTAGGATTAGAGGATTCTAATTTCCTCAACAAGTCGAACTTTCGAGCGTCTTCGGGATGCTTCTTTGAGAATTCGCAGATTGGGTGTACTTCGGCCACCAAGCCAGCATATTTGTCGCATGAAGATAAATGAATGGCTTAGCTGTTAGGAGCACATATCCTCGCTTACTCAGGCCAAGTAAGATAAGGTCTATATCACCACGTCCGTATATCCACGGACTCGGCACATCGGCGTTTTGATCTTGGTTTCTAATTTGCTATGTCGCTGTTGATACACCACTTTTTTTTGATACCAAATTGCAGATTATACAGTGGGCTGTTGAGCCTGCACATATATATACTTGGAGGCACTTCTGGCTTTCTCTTCGGATGCGGCGGTCTGCCGATTTAGGCAGGACTTCACTCACGATTTGATTTCGAACTCGGAGGGCTAGACTTGAAATGGCGTCCTTGTCCACTGGTACTCCCTTCAAGGAGGTATTGCTTGGTCATTTGCTGTCGTGCCAATATGCCCACTCCATCCCGGTCGTTTCGAATACATCGCAGACCCGCTAACTCGCCGCGAGCAGGTCAGCTTGGCCTTCGCTGGTGGTGAATGAGTCCTCTTCATCGGTTCGCTGGGAATAATCCGAATCTTTCTGGGTTCAACTTGATATGCGCGCAAGATGGAGACGAATGTTATGGACGGATATTCTTTGCGAAACGGGTTAGAGACTAAGGCTTGGGCGGTAACACTGCTACGACAAACACTTGCTTGCGATATGCACAAATGGACATGGCCAGGCGTAATTCTCACTCTACCCCTCCGGGCTTCCTCGCCGTTTCACCTATATATACCGCGGCGGCGCGTAAGAATGGGAAAGATACAACGGGCACTGGTGGTTTCTTGCTTTCTATCAACTGTTACTGTTTTCACATCCATCGTTATTGTCTGCGAGCGTTGTTAAGAGAAGAGAGACAGACGCAGTGGTGTTGTTGTTTTTTGGGCTTTTTAGACTGGTGGATACCCCAGTTTGGAATTTTGATCTGGCTGTTTTTTGCTGTTAATGAAGGAACTGGGTAGGAGTCGAGAGAGTAGCGGGCAGCGGCACAGAACAGTTAATTTACTGTTCAAGGAATGATGATTGAGGCTTCTGGGGATGAAGCAATCTAAGAGAGGAGTTGACGAGTGTTGGTGGCTTGGGATGGGATGGATAAGACGGGATGGACTTTGTGATGAATGGGTGTAGAGTTCTGCTCCGCTGATGATAGAGAATCGCACCACGATCTTACGCGTTGAGATGATAACATATATGGCTACCATACTCCTAGGTCTTAATTTGCATTTGGTGATATAAGAAATGCTCTGGAATGTCGGGTTGGGATTTACGGGATCGCTGGCTGCACCTACCTCCTAGCTACCTTTAATGAGACTGCCGCTACTACTCCTTATATGTTCGTCCTTTTAGGGGCAGCGAATTACATGTGTTCGTTTCGACTTTTGCCTGGAAACCTAATGCTTAGGAGTCGTTATTGTAGAAGGCTAGACATGACTACGCAAAGTTACTCCTTGACATATCACATGGAATTGAAGCAAGAGAGTCAAGAGATATGATTCGGACTCATAAGACGCTTTGTCATTAATTATTACTGAGGAGCTTCTCGACCGCCCACTTCACCGAGAAGTTGCGGAGATCCGAATAGTGCTGTCCAACTCCCACAAACAGAACGGGCACGTTCGTCGCGTGGACCAGACTGACCAGCGTGCCGACCATGTCGCCGACGGTATCGCACTTGGAGATGATAAACCCGTCCAGGGAGCGCGTTGCCCCAAACGCTTCGTTGAAGTTCCGAGCTTGAGCGACGGAGTCTGTGCCCACCAGAGCCTGTAGGAATATAGTGTTAGACATGATGAAGAATGTAAGGTGAAGGCAAAAAGGGGGGCTACTCACCTCGCCAACCATGAGGATCTTGTCGGGGTTTGCGAACTTGGCGAACTTCTCCAGAGACGACATGAGACGCTGGTCATTGTGTCGTCTCCCAGCCGTGTCGATGAGCACGACATCGTATCCCTCCTGAGCCGCGAAGGTCACGGCGTCTTTGGCAACGGTGGCGGCGTCCTTGCCGTAGCCCTTCTGGTATAGCTCGACCTTGCCACCCTCTCGCACCGTCAATTCTTTCAGGTTGCGGACGTGCACAGCAAGCTGCTCAACAGCTCCCGACCTGAAAGTATCTCCGGCGGCAATGAGCACTTTGTACTTGTTCTGCAGCAAGAAGAAGCAGATCTTGGACAGATTTGTCGACTTGCCGACGCCGTTGACACCGACGATAGAGATGACGTACGGACGTGCCTTGCGCAGTGAAGTCGCAGATGGTGCGGTAATTGAGTCGATCTCACGAAGAAGATCGAGGGAGGAGGTTGGGGTGAGCATCTTTGTGAGCGACGCCTCCATGGCGCTCTGTATCCTGGTGTTGATGCTCTCAAAGTTACCAGTCTTCACGCCAATAAGCTCCTTCTCAACACCTTCACACAGCCGCACAGCGGCTTCTCTCGCAACATTCTTCCGTAGAAGATGGTCCTCCATGCCCTTCATGGCTTTATCGAGCTCTTCCTTCGTCAACGTCTTTCCACCGACAACATTCCGGAACAGTCCGCCAATCGTGCTAAGCGACGAGCCAAGTAATCCGCCTGCGGAGTCTGGCTTCGAGGAAGCGTTCTTAGCCTCTGCTTCCGCCAAAATCGAGTGCACCTCATCGCCCAAGTCCTTCAGGACGAATTTGCCCTTGGTCTTTGAACCCCATGTTGATGCGTCAACTTCCTCAAGGGCTGTCGATCGACCAAGTGCCTCAGCTTCACTATCGCTGGTAATAGCATTCGCGGCCGAGTAATCAAGCTGGACGTCATCCTCCTCGTCAGCGAAACCATCCGCATCCCACTTGCGACCCTTCTTCGCAGCCTTGGAGCTCTTCGCCCGCCTGCCTATTGACTCGTCGCCCGATGATGCCGGTGCCGAATTATTGTGCTGCGCCTTCCTCGCTCTTCGCGAAATCTTTGCGATCGGTCCGCCCTTGGCTGTGACGAGGTGGCCACCTCCCGGGGTGGACGGCCGGGATGTCGTCGGAGATACGATGGGTGTGGAGTCGGCCGACTTGTCCTCCTTATGACCTCTGTATTGTAGACCGGAGGGCGGTTCATCGCCGAAGTTGCCGGAGGCTTTCTCATCCTGCACGGTGAATGGGGCACCGCCAGCTTTGGCATCCCCCTTGCTACTGGATTTCTCTAGCTCTTGTAGCTGCTGGTCGAAGTACTCGTCGAAGCCATTGCACTCGACGATTGTGGTATTCGGCTTCGTGAGCTGGTCGCCGTACAGATTGACATAGATCGTCTTGATGTTATCTACCAGCTTATCGATCCAGGATAGGTGAAGCAGTGATCGGTAGACAGCCTTGTAGGTCCGAGTTAGCATCTCCATCGTACTATACAGACATCGTAGGGGTAAAGCCATACAACGAATATTATGCCCAGCTCCTTGACGAAGGTATACCTGAGAGTATGCTGCTCGGTCTTATAGGGTGGGTTGGTCGCTGCTGAGTTGGTCTCCTTAATCCCTCCCGTAGAGCTCTTCTCCTCGATGAACACATCCGCTATGAAATTATTGATGATGGATGGATTGACTGGCGCATAGGTGCGCGACCACAGCACCACACCGGAGGTGGTGAGAATTTCGAAGGTGTCCAACATGGCGATTGCAAGCTCAGCACATCGAGTTCTAAGCACAATCGGGTTATTCTGTTGGGCAGAGGAGAGGAGAGGAAGGCGACGAGAGAAGTGCTGGTGGTAGGATGGTGAGAGAGATCTGGGCCTGTCTGGCAGGTCCTACGCAATTCGGTGGCGCCGAAGGTGTGGTGGCTTCTCCGATAAGGCCATCTTTGGTGCACTGATAGGCGCCGGAAGCACCAATTATCCGCGCTAACAGGCCAAAATGACAGCATCAGGAGTCGCCGCTTAGGTAGTGCAGTGCACAGCTTCTATTCAAGACACATGTCAAAGACACCGCGATCTCTTGTTGCCTGGGGACAGCCACCTTCTCTCTAGCTTGCACCCCTGGACTCCTTCCTTTATTATTACTACTCTTTGGCATGACATTGTGATTGTGCTCAATCTACAACTCTCGGCGCCTTTCTCTTCTTTCCGACCTTCACGATGCAGCGCTCAAGTTACGGCCAGTCTCCGCCGCTTCACCATCCCGTCCCGCAACACGTTTCTACCGTCCCTCAACTGCGATCCCCTCCGCCTCCTGTGGGATCCCAGCCGCAATCCCAGAACTATGGCAGCCCATATCAGCAGCAGCAGGCCGGTGGTATGCCAGCAGGGAATATGTTTGGACAATATGGCAACTTCATGAACGACCCAGCCGCGCAAGTCGCGGCGCATTTTTCGCAGACCGCATTCAAGCAAGGACAGGAATACATCGAGCAAAATGTACGAACCAGCCAGTTTCGATACAGCTTCGCTCCAGCTAACAGATTGCCCAGGTGAATCGATATGTCAACGTGTCCGCACTCAAGCACTACTTCAATGTCACGAATTACTACGTCATAAACAAACTCTTCCTCGTCTTGTTCCCCTGGCGCCATAAGCCATGGTCGCGCAAGCAAGCTGTTGGGCCCAATGGACAAGAAGGGTGGTATCTTCCGCCGAGAGACGACATCAACAGCCCAGACATGTACATACCCGTCATGTCGCTCGTTACCTACATCCTCCTGTCCACCCTGATTGCGGGTCTCCGTGGTCAATTTCAGCCAGAGCTGCTAGGGTACACAGCGACAACCGCGCTGGTGGTGGTTATCATTGAGCTTCTGATCCTATACCTTGGCTGCTATCTTCTCAGCATCTCGAACACGTCGCAGCTCTTGGATCTAGTTGCATACTCCGGCTACAAGTTTGTCGGCGTTATCGTCACGATCGCCGTAGCGGAGATTGTAAATGCCGGAAAGGGCACTGGTGGCTGGGTAGGCTGGTCGGTGTTCATCTACACTTTCTTGGCGAACTCGTTGTTCCTGGTACGTCAACTCCACAATCCTCTTGGCTTGAGTTAAGCTGACTTTGATTTAGATGCGCTCTCTGAAGTACGTCCTACTTCCTGAGACCAATGGCGCCAGTGGGGGAAGCATGCAGACGGACACAAGGACGAAGCGCAGCCAACGCACGCAGTTCCTGTTCTTCTACTCTTACGTTATCCAACTCCTTTTCATGTGGATATTGACTAGGGCATAATCACCTGCAGGAGGCTCGTGGGCCATCAGTGCACGCACGGCTGGAAATTGGAATGCAAAAAGGACGGACGCATACGGGGAACCATGATAGCATTAGAGGAACCTGTACAAAAACGAACTAATGATAGTGAAACTCATCGATCACAATGAACCATGTATATTACCATTTACAATTAGGAAAAAGAAAACGCCAATGTACTCTATTACGCCCGCTTATATTGGGAGCAACTTCACGGTGAGATCTATGTCGGGTTGTATCTCATCGTAGCATAACGACCTAATGGCGATTCTGGCCAGATGCTTGGGGGGTTGTGACAGGATGGTTGGTTGAGAGCCATTTTGAAGTGCTTGAGTCTCGTTTCTAAGTCAAAGGTTTGTTAAGCAATCGGGAAAGGCTCACCAACCACCAAAGATGCCCTAAGCCAGAAAAGCCCGAACGTCGGCGGCCTGCCTGACCCGCTCCTACCAGCATCCTCCTATCAAACCATCAATCAAACAGGTGTCATCTTCACCTTCTATTATTCTGGATATTTAGGCAAGCCGTCGCAGCACTTTAATGCTGTTGATTTGCCTTCAAAAGACCGTGTTCAAAGACTCGCTTGACGTCACCAGCCAGACGTGCGATAGTCCGCTCGCCTAAGACATTGCCAAGGCCACGTCTTCTCTTGTAAAACACCAACTTCGGCAGTTACTTGCCTTCATTCAGTCAACATTATATCAAGGCTTTGCAAAGAGTTCAGAAGAGAATATGGCATTGCCTCCAATTGTCTCGGCGACGGTGCAGTCAGCCGTTCTAAGTGCTACATCGAATATTCTCGCTCAAGCTATCACGGCATACAGGCAAGAAGTAGGTTGTACCCGTCTTCCTCTCCAGACATTCAGTTGCGCTTCGATCGGGAGCTCATGCGGCATCCCATCTCCCTTCCATTGCTAACAGATCTGGTCCAGGCTGCATTTGTCATAGATTGGGTGCCGGTGTTACAATTCTTTCTCTTCACGATTATCATCACACCGCCAAACTTTTTATGGTAAGGATCTTGAAAGTTACGAGGAAGCCTCGGCAGTTGCGTCTTCTGAAGTATCAAGGACGTGGCGATGAATTCCACGCTTCTGTGATTTAGGCAGCACTGACAGGATACAGGCAAGATTTCCTTGAATCGAGCTTTCCGGCGACTCATGTCAGCCCTACCAATGAGGCCCTCGCCTCGGCCGCCAAGGGCGACGAGAAGGAGCTTGATAGGGAGGCAAAGGAGGGACGTCTAGTCGAGCCCAAGTTAAACATCAAGAACACTCTGATCAAGTTCGTCCTGGACCAGTCCATTGGCGCCGCTGTCAATACTTTCGCGTTCTCCATGTTCATCCACTCCATCAAAGAAGCAATGTCGGGCCGACCCGAGCACTTGGCTGGCCCGGAAGGGAGCGTCGCATACTTGCTCTCGGGCAAGTCTATTGACTACAGCAGGGTTGACTGGACTTCGATCGTCGCGAAGTCCCACGCGGAGTTCTTCAGCATCATGTCGGCGGGGTTGAGGTTATGGCCCTTTGTGAGTCTGGTCAACTTTGCCTTTGTCAAGAGCGTCGAAGGCAGAAACCTCATCGGCAGTCTGGCCGGTGTTGGCTGGGGTATCTACATGAGTCTTTTCGCCGCTCAATAGTGATGCGCGACTTTCAGGCAGATGTCTAGACGACGTCATTCACCGTCGAAGTAGATTTAATAGCTGGGCCAGTAAGACATCGTGCTGCTTGTTTGTCTAGACTCGATCAACGACTTCTCCGGCGCGCCGAGTATGACCGGTCGAAAGAAGCGCCCTGGGAACGGAAGGACGGATATTCGGCATGTTGTGAACTCATGGAGGTTCTGTGTACGGGATGTAGGCGAACAAGGCAACCTCACCTTTCCTAAGTCGGCCGTCCCCTCTGAGCTGGCGAGTTTGGCCATCAACAATACACTGTAGTTCCTGTTATACACACCGAAATGATGGCGCTACTGCCCCACCCCTACCTTGGGTAGTCTGTAGAGATGACTTGGTTGAGTCAAATCACCGATTGAGTTACTTGTTGCCTGTTGATTCGCATGTCCAATTTCTAGACGCTTGATGCGGGTTGCTGAACCTAGGTCGCATCGCGCGTCAGCCGCAGTGGTACTGGGCCCAAAAAGCAATTCCTCACTATACCAATAGCAGCCCTGCCCATCTTAATCCATTTGATGTATACCCCGTGGAGGAGGTTGGGGTGGCAAGAGATGGGGGCCTTGTGGCGTCAATAGCTCATTGGAGCGCACAACAAATCAAGGTACTTCTCCGTCAGGGCAATAAAGGTAGCTCGACAAGGGTATCATAACCTTTTCAACGAGTGCTTAATAGCTTTACGCAACTGAGGGAGCAACAGCAAAGAAACAGAGTCCTCAGACATTGATGCGTATAGGTATATAACTCTCGTGACTTGGTACTATGGCTCTCGAAGTATCAACGTTTGTTATCCTCGTGAAGGAGTAGAAAGCGTCCAATGCCGTTCCTATTCTTGGATCGCTTTCAGCTGCAGCTCCGGGAAGTCCGCACATCCCACACACCATGGGAATGGTACGGAGTACAACGAGGCCAGCAGCCTTGCCAAGGATTGCGGCTAATGTCCAACACCAAACCAGGTACAGGTACCTCCAACAGAACAAAATCTCATGAGACGAGGAGTGGGGATTCCCATCCATCTCGATGACCACAAGCGCGGTTCTCGTCTGCATATGACATCTAACGACAGGGATATTGGGCTACTCTCCTGCAGCACGGCGAACCGGCGACGATCTGGGTCGCAGCCTCGCGGTGAACTAGCCGAGAACGACGCCGCCCATTGGCAAAAGCAATTACTAAAGAACTTTCAACTTGAGGTGTAGGTTACTGTAAGGGGAATGGGTGTGGCACCTGACATCTGCAGGAGGCGCTGAGATTATGGACATAAATGTCGCGCGTTCTCACTCCAGCGCCACAGATCGTCAAACACCATGTAAGTCATTCGCTGGCATTTCACCACTCTCCTTACCTTCTTTTTTTGTAATCCAGTCCTCTTCCACCATGCCTCACCGTGAGGATGCCTTCGAGATTGATGACAAGGACTCTCGAATCGTCTCATTTAACGAGAAACAAACAGACTACGAGGTATTTTCCTATAAAAGTCTTCGGAACCTGAAGAAAAACGTTAGACTCCTTAAGATATTACCGGGAGACCACTCCAACCCCAACGTCTACTGTCAGCTCTTCGAAGCAGAGATAGGCGACGATGGCGTCTACATGCCCTCCAATGACCCGACCAAAAGCACACCTCGCAAGATAGAATATGAAGCCCTCTCTTGGTGCTGGCCACAAGACGGGAAACAAGACCACCAGATTCTGCTACAGACCGAGGACCAAGTCCAGCGCAAGCGCGCGTCGGACGAGCTCGTCTGGGCACTCAAGTACCTGCGCTACCCAGATAAAAGTCGCAACCTGTGGATTGACGCGATATGCATCGACCAAGACAATACATCAGAGCGAAACCACCAAGTCGAAAACATGGCCAAGATCTACAGCTTCGCAGAGCGTGTGTGCGTCTGGCTTGGAAAGGCCACCGACTCCAGCAAGCTAGCCATCAAATTCATCAAAGAGGAGATCATGCAGCTGCAGAACTTCGATGAACTGTGTGCGAACGATAAGAATGCCGAGAAGTGGCAGTGTCTCCTGACTTTGATGCAGCGTCGATGGTTTTCACGGCGGTGGGTGGTCCAGGAGATTGCTCTGGCGAAGCAGGCCACTGTCTACTGTGGTCCAGACACAATTCCCTGGAAGGACTTTGCTGTCGCTGTAGAGCTCTTCGTGGAGGTGGAAACGGCGACTCATCGGTTGTCTGAAGTCATGCAAAAGGACCCGCGGTTCTATCACGTCCCTGGATGGTTCGAGTACGTCTCGGAGCTGGGGGCTAGTCTCCTCGTGCAGGCCACTGGAAAGGTGTTCCGCGATAGAAAGACGGGCGACATCTTGAACAACAGGGAGGTTGACATATCATCAAGGCGGCCGTTGCTCAGTCTCGAATACTTAGTATCAAGCTTGTCAACATTCGATGTGACCGAGCCACGGGATGTCGTCTATTCGCTCTTGGCAATTGCCAAGGACACAACGCCATATGCAGCCGATGAGGGACCGGAGATCCCTCATGTCAAGACACAGAAGGCACTTGAGCATTGGACTGAACGGAAAAGGTATGTGGTCGACTACCAACGCTCGTACACAGAGGTCTGCAAGGATTTCATCAAGTTCTGTATCACAACATCCGAACCGTCTCGTGCTGTCGACATCATTTGCCGGCCTTGGGCCCCTGAGCCCAAAGCGACTCAGAATATACAGACCGGTGTCAGAGAGGAAATGCCTCCACTGCCGTCATGGGTGCCACAGCTAACGGGTGCACCATTTGCAATGTTTCCGACCTCTGGCAGGACAGGCCCAAACATGTCAAGGAAAAATGCCGACACTCTAGTAGGAATGCCGATGCTAGGTCAACGTAGTTACAATGCTGCTCTAACAAGGGGCGTCGACTTAGACGCTTTGTCCTGGAGAGACCGAATGAACATGGAGAGCAATCCACATTTCAGCATGTATATCAAGGGCTTCGTTTTGGATGAGATATCTGATATCGAAAGTGCCTCTCAGAACGGCGCGATCCCTGAAGAGTGGCTTCAGCTAGCAAACTGGGAAACACCTCGCAAAGCGAACAAGGACGAGCCACCGCCAGAGTTCTGGCGCACTATAGTTGCCGATCGTGGACGAGATGGGCGAAATCCGCCAGTATACTATGCGAAAGCATGTAAAGAGTCTGTCATTAAAGGCGGTATTGGTGGTGGCGCGGTCAACACTGGAGACTTGATACACAACGAGCGAAACTCCATCATTGCCCAATTCTGCCGCAGAGTACAAGCAGTGATATGGAACCGCTCGTTGATCAAGACGAAGGCTGGCCACCTTGGTATTGCTAACAAGAATGCCAAGGTCGGCGATAAAATCTGTATCTTATATGGCTGCAGCGTCCCGGTCGTCTTGAGACAATGCCCTGAACCTAAGACGGAAGAGCAAATCAAGGAGGAGGCAAGCTATGATAGGCTCTATGCAGTGGAAAAGGCTTTGGTAGCAGGACAGCGTCGATCAAAAAGGGTAGAAGAGCGGAAGCAACACTACCGTGAAAGATGCGAAGAGTCGGAGAGGATGAAAGAGGTAATTGAAGACAAAGAGAGAAGACAGCGTGGGAGACCAATGCCGAAACTAAATCCTAAGGAGAAAGAAATATTAGAATGGAAGGATGAAGTTCCGCGCCAAACGCGTGATCTGGAGGAAAGACTTGAAGCAGAGCTGGATGACAAGATGAGAAATGAGCTCGAAGTCTGGTTAAGGATGCAGTCAAAGAAGGAATCCCAACCGACGATGCCTCCGGGAGAGCAAGATCTGCTTCGGCGCGTTCAAACGCAGCCTCCAGCTGCACAACCCCCTAGTGTGCCTAATCAGCAAGTCAACGGTACCCGACAGACCGCAGGAAGCGAGCCGAATGGCGATGTTCCTCGAAACAGAGACAATGGGCGGAGCAAGAGGATTCGTCTCAGTGAAATGGGCGAGGCGGACCGTCACCATGCTATCAAGGAGAGCAAGTGGCGCCTACAGGAGCGTAAGAAAGCGTCCGAGAAACGAAAGGCTACTGTCGAAGAGATCCTTGACGATCATCGAGTTGGAAAAAAGAGATCGGGTGAAGGGAAGAAGAACGCGCAGCCTAATCGAGAAGATGATAAATGGTTCTATACCTTCCTCGGAGAATGTTATATTCACGGAATGATGGATGGCGAAGCAATGGGCTATTTTAACAACAATGGACTTCACTCTAGTGTATTTGAAATGCGATGATAGTAATTATCATCGCTATTGAGAAACCTGGCTAATTGCACCATTCACCAGTTGCGATGAGGTGCTTCACGAGGATCATCTATAATACCATCTACTGCGGTGTGGTCTAAGCTGTTTGTTTATTAAGGGGTTGAGGACACAGCCTTCTAATCGTTCGGTCGTTCGCTCTATTATACTCGTAACAGTCATTAATCGTCACCAATCACTCCTCCGCCTCCTCGATGTAACCACCCTTGGTCGCGATGGTCTTGGCCAGCTCCAGGATGGAGCTGGCGCCCATGACTTCCATGTCGGTCAGCTTCACAGCCACGTTCCGGAACACCCAGTTTCTGATATTAGTTGCGACCAGAGAATCTACGCCGTAGATGCTTAGAGACTTGGAGTCATCAATTTCTGATGGCTCCATGTTGAGAGATGGTGCAAGAAAGTTGATTAGAGCTGTGCATACAATGCGGCTTGCTTCATCAAGTCCGGTTGTGGCGCGCAATGCAACCTTGATCGACTCGACAGACTGCTTGGAGCCATCTTCTGTTGGTACCTCAGGGGGTAGGTCGACCTGGTTCAATCGCTTGAACAATGCCGTCCGAGTCCAGTACGGATCTGAAGGCCTGTTCTGCATTATCAGACCACCTGTACCGACACCAGTGACAATTTGAGCAGGGAGTGGACGGTCTCGCATCACTGATCCAGCAATGGCACGTTCGACTAGAAATCTGAAGTCTTCTATCCGAATTCCGAAGAAGCCGCTGGATTTCAGAATGTCCAAAGTTGCCTCGTCTTCCGCAACCATGCCTGCGCCAAGAATGGGACCCAGATCCAGAGATACTGTATGAAGTCCACGAGCCTTTCTGTGACGTGCCAGCGCATCCTGGAAATTGTTTCCAGCCGCGTAGTTCGCCTGTCCACGGTTACCAATAACGCCGGCGGCGCTCGAGAGAAATATCATGAAATCCATTGTGTCGGGGAGCACCAAATGGAGGTTCCATGAACCTTTAATCTTGGGCAAAGTAGCTGTCATCCAGTCGTCATAGGACATATTTTCGAAGATAGAGTCCTATGATGCATTCATTAGTTCGTGAGAGCCGTACAGAGTGTGATAATTAGCATACCCTGAGGACAGCAGCAGCCTGAATAACCCCCTTGATCCTTGGCATTTCCTCCTCTTTCATGCGCTCAATGGTAGAGACAAGCTGTGATCTATCGCTTATGTCGACTGCGTATGCCTTGGCACGGATACCCTGGCGGTGCAGTTTTGACAAGAAACTACGACTCGATTCATCTGTTCCACCGGATCGAGAGAAGAAGGCGAGGTGGCGCGCACCCATTGAGACAAGAAGCTTGGCGACAGTGCGTCCTAGGCCGCCAAACCCCCCAACGATGACATAGGATGCCCCAGGATCCAGATGAATCTCTGTCATGGGATTGAAAGCCGTCTGGACGATCGAAGCTGGGGAGATTGAGATGGTGAAAGCACCCATATATGGATCTTCTTGCATCTTGTGGAAGGTCTTGGTCAGATTAGAGACATCGCAGGACTGGCTGATTGAGATTGACGATGTATCGAGCTTTTCTTTAAGCACCATCTTGACTTCGTGTATTAGCCTTTGTATTAGTTTAGGACGTTGCTGGATAAGCTTTCGAAGATCAATGTTGACAATGGATGCTGTGCTTTGAAACCCTCCACTCGTCTGAGGTCTAACGTTGTCATCCCTGGTCGACGTCTGGATGATGTATCCGCCTGAAGACTCAATTAGCATTGATTAGTTGTAGGCTGATACCCATAACCTACAGTCATTGACACATTGATGGTCCAAATTCTGAGTCTCTGGTGTCGATCCGAACACTATGTGGACTCCTCGACCACCTGTGAGCCGACGGACACTTGACTTGACACGATCTCTGGATGTATTAACGATATCATCCTCACCAATACCGCCACAGCGTATCAAGTAATCCCGCTGCTTATCTGTTGTGACACCCGCAATCACACGAGCCTTCCAGCTCCGAGCAAGGCTCATCGCAGTCTGGCCCAGAGCGCTTGCGGCGGCATGGATGAACACAATATCATCATCAGCTAGCTGGCCTATGACGACCATTCCGTAATAAGCGGATACCAAGCACGAAGGGCTGTATCTAGGCATTTTGTCTTCATGCGTAGGAAGGATCTCGATGACATGCTCAGCCTTGATGATGGTGCGGGTTCTCAATGTGTCATGTGCCAATGCCGTGATAAGATGGCCAATTTCACAGGGGACCAGACCGTGATTAACAACATTGTTGCCGACTTTGACGACTTTACCAAAGATATCCGCACCAATGGAAGTCGCATGACCTTTCCCAAGGACAGTGTCTAGATCATCAGGAAATAATCGGGTAGAAATAATCTCCACACATATTTCATCAGGATTGAGATCACGCGAGACTTCATCATCTTCCTGGAAACGAATGCTGTCAATGTCACCAGGATTGCTGATTTCCACATTCAGGGCTCGCCTGGCTGCTGAAATTGGACATGTCTGCAATCGCTTGAACTTCGAAGGTCCTTCTTCGATAACATCGCTGAGATCCGATAAAATTGCCAGTCTTGGTACGTAAAGTCGTCCGCCTCGCTCAGCAAAATCCACTTCTGGGCTATCAGACGCAAGGAAACAACCACTCATCTGGTGGAGAATGTTAACAATCAGGTCTTCGGTGACACCCTTGATGATGGTCCAATACTGCTGGAGATCCAGAGTAAAGATTGCCTTGGATGAATCCTCTGAGCGAATGGTTCTTGCAAGGGCATGAAACGGTGCAGACAGCGGGTTGTCTACATCCATCTGGCCCCCGATCGTAATCCAGAGGAGTCCTGTTGTCGAAGTAAGGAGTTTTTGAAGTTTTTCAAACTTTGTCAAATTGAGGCCGAAGAAGACTGGGTTGCGCAGGTCTAAGTCAACAAGAGATATACAGAGCGTGTTCAAATCCCTCTCGAACAGGTTTGAAAACAATGTCGTGGTTACCGTGAAGCCGGCTCGCTCAAGGAGGCGATGAATAAGACAACACAAATCGCGACATTGCTCGTTGAAAAAGTCGTCAAACCCATCTGGTAGGATGAGAAGCACCGAATAAGCCTTCTTGCAAAGAGACTGGCAGACCTTTTCTTCTGGGATCTCAGTTGCGACATATGGTTCCCAGACAATCTGGCTGCACAGGTTCCGATGGAAAGGCAGAAACCCCGAGGAGCCTGACGTCGTGATGCTGGTGAACTTTACTCCCTCAGCAATAATGAGCGGAGCTCTCCATCTGCTGTCGGACATCGTAATATCAGCACGAGCCTCACGGAGACCTACCCGCTCAGCAGTAGCATATCCAGCAAGCTCCTCGCCTGCACCTCGAGGCATTGCAGCCGAGACAAAGATGCGCTTCATATATGACGGTACCATTGATTCATCTCCAATAGCAAAGACAGTCTGAAAAACCGAGTCAAGGAATGCTGGATGAATCAAGTGGTCGTACTCAAACTTAGCTGGCATCTTCGCTTTGGTGTCCGGGATGCGAACAACACTCGTACAAGCATTCTGATTCTTGCGAAGAGCAATGATGTTCCGGAAAAGAGGACCATAGTTCATGCCAATCGTATCGAGACGCTCGTAGAGTTGGCGAGGAATAATCTCCTTCTTGACTCGGCTTACGATTTCCTGGTACGTTAGTCTATACCAGTAGGGCGCGTCGAGAAGAGACACAACATCATCTTCTTCTCGACCATACAAGATCTTGTAGAATCCAGCGGCATTCTTCTGCCAAGGACCATCAAGGGCTTTGGTATAGATGGTGAATGCATACTCAGTTGAGGACACCTGATTTCCAGCGGTCATAGTCTTCATCATCTTGGCGTTGATCGCATGTTCCAGCCCATGCTCTGTTGATGGGATGACGATGGGCTTATGGATGACGAGGTCCAGGATCTCAAATCCAATAACGCTTAGGGACGAGTCGACTGACTGACGGGCCGCTTCTATAGCCATGGTCACCAGACCTGCAGCTGGATAAATGACCGTTTTCTGTACTTGGTGGTCAATCATCCAAGGATTCTCTGACATACGGAAAAATCCTCGCCAGCGCGGCTCCTGGGGTGTGGACTCCGAAGCTGGAGCACCGATTAAATCTTCACGGCCATGTCCTCGAAATCGCATGGCTTTTCCCATGTGTGATTCGTGCCAGTAAGTCTTGGAATGATTCCACGGATATGGCGGCAAGTCGATGAGAAGGCGTGGCGGGATATCTTCACGGCTATATGGTGTTAGATTTCGGGTTTCAACTCTCAAAGTAGGCAACGTACCTCTTGAAGCTCCAAGACAAGTCGACAGAACAGCCTTGTGCCCACAGCTTCCCAAAGACTTCAAGCGCCGTAATAGAGGCATCTTGATTTCGATTAAGCATCGAGAAACAAGGAGTAGAAGCCTTCTTCGGCGCGATCGCCTCCATATTCTCCCTCATTGGTCGTTGCAGAACAGCGGACGGGCCAATCTCCAAGATGATATCGGGTCGACAGGTGGTATACAAGTGAGTAAAAGCATCCTTGAAGAGCACTGGGGAGACAAGATTCAGAGCCCAATACTCCGGGCCCAAATCTTCGCTTGAGATAACTTTCCCGGTTACAGATGAGAACATCTGCGGGGCTTCCTCACTCCGGTTCGGAACAATATCAGAGATGGACTCTCTGTAGTGCTCTTCCAAGATTCTCATATGATGTGAATGATACGCGACCTTCACTTTAAGAAGGCGAGCGAAGATGTTATCGGCAACGAGCTTCGTGTGAAGTTCGAGAATCTGCTCCTCTTCTCCAGAGAGCGTGGCTGAAGCTGGACTGTTATGGCATGCAACGACAACAGTACCGGCTTTTACGTTGTCAACATAGGGTTGGACGTCCTCCCCGGAGAGACCAACAGCCAACATAGTACCCTTCATTTTCGGGTGATGATGCTTCAGGGATGAGGCGAGCTGTCCGCGCTTGAACGCAATCTTCCAAGCATCTTCATGATTCAGGTAGCCGGCAGCATAGGCTGCGGCAATCTCGCCTGATGAATGGCCAACAGTGGCTGTTGGAATGAGGCCTGAGCTCCTGAGCAAGTCCACAAGCGCGATCTGAATTGCGGTAGTTGCTGGCTGGGCTATGTCTGGATCGTGGATGCGGGACACTTTCTCGTCTTTCATCAACTCGTCATGCAGGATGAAATCGCTCTGCAATATCTTCTTAAGATACTTTGAGGCACCAATGACACTGTATGAGAATGTCTCGTACGCCATTAGCTCTCGGCCCATGGCAGACCATTGTGCGCCTTGTCCACAAAAGACGAGGGCAACTTTAGGCGCGCCCGAGCGGGTCACTTGCAGAGTGCTGTGATGCTGCATCTTCTTCAGCAAATCTGACCGGGACGAGGCGATGATGAAGGTCTTGTATTCCAGTGAAGATCTCCTGCTGAGCGTGTAGGCATAATTCGGCATCAATTCAACATCATGATGGCGATCCTGGATAAAAGGAGCATGTGAATCGAGAATTCTGCCAATTCCACTCTTCTCATGGGAAGACAACAAAAAGATCTGGGTCGGTCGAAAGTTCTTCAGAGGCACCATAGATTGGAGTAAATCGTCGCCTGGAGAGATGGTGCACTGATGCCGTCCACGAATTTGTCGTTTACTGAAATAATTGGCAGCATCGTCAAGGACTACATGAGCATTGGTGCCACCAAAGCCGAAACAGTTGACACTGACACGTCTTACACCTTTGGACGGCCAAGGCATTAGCCCAGTTGGCACCTAAATCGATCGTCAGAATTGTGTCCCACAACGTTCGAATTTCACTCACCTTAACGTTCCACTCCTTGAACTTGATCAGAGGGTTTCCAGGGGCTTCGAAATGCAAATTCTTGGGGATCTGGCCGCGTTCAACTATGAAAACAGCCTTGATCAAGCCAGCCACGCCTGCTGCACCCTCCAGATGGCCGATGTTAGGCTTGATGGAGCCCACAATAATCGGGTGTTCTCGCCTGTGATCTAAACAGAATGATTGGTGAATTGCAGATACTTCCTTAGGGTCACCGGCTTGCGTGCCGGTGCCATGGCATTCAACGTAGGCTGTCTTATCGGTATCAAGGCCGAAATCAGAGTAAAGACTCTTGATATTGGACACCTGCGCTTGAGTGCTGGGCATAGTAATTCCTAGAAAGGATCAATTAGCAAATTCTCAAGGGGAGGAATGGCAGATGTTGTTGAATTTACCGGGCGTTCGTCCGTCTTGGTTCGTCCGGGAGCCACGAATCACCGCACGGACAGTGTCATTGTCTCGGACAGCATCTTCGAGCCTCTTCAGAATAACAACTCCCACACCCTCTCCACGACCATAGCCATCAGCCTTCTCACTGAAGGTGAAGCAACGTCCGTTGGGACTCAAGAACTGTAGCTGGGTCATCGGCATCATGGTGGCTGGCGTGAGAATCATTCCAACGCCTCCGGCGATTGCCTTTTACGCAGTCAGTCATTTTCAATGATTTTGAACAACATGGGTAGCTGAAATAAGTCACATACCAATGACGATCTTCCCGATCGAAGATCTTGGCATCCATTGTGAACAGCAACCAAGCTTCCACTGCAACCCGTGTCAATAGTCTGGCTGGGCCCAGTAAGGTTGAAGAAGTGAGAAATTCGGTTGGCCAGAATGGCCGCGCCAGTTCCTGTGGCAGCGTATTGCGGAGAATTTGAATCGTCCCGCATACAAATTTGCTCGTAGTCTTAAGAGGCATCAGCACAATGAATTTGGCTCAATAGCCAACAGACTGACCTTTCACGAATGAGCCAATATTAACGGAGGTGTCGCTACCATCAAGGGATTCGATTGGAATTCCAGCTGATGAATAAAATTTAGTGAGATAGACGTGGTTGCAGAAGCTCTCATCTTACCACTCTCTATTGCCTCATATGTGGTCTCGAGCAGCACACGCTGCTGCGGATCGAGTGCCTTGGCTTCTGCGGCCGAGATGTTGAAGAACTGAGAATGTCAGCCACTCCACTCAAGATTTGTTGCTGGTATTTACTCACTGCAGCGTCGAATCCTGCGACATTGCCCTTGAGGAAATGCGCGCCCTTAAACGGGAGCTGAGGTTGAGTGTTAGTGAGGTCTTGACGCGCGAAGGGCTGCTACACACCGAGCCTTGACGATTACCACTTGGATGATGGAAACCCTCGATATTCAAACGATCGTGAGGAAACACGGACCACGCGTCTTCGCCTTTCTTGAGCATCGCCCAGAGGGCTTCTGGATTTGTGCCGTTTCCCGGAAATCGACACGCCAGGCCGATGATGGCGATATCACCGGACCTGGAGGATTCCTCCATCCTCCCGTCTGGCAGAGAAGCAGATCCACTTGTGTTGCTAACGTGAGAAAGCCCAGCAGAAAAATAGGCTCACTCGATGATGAGCAAGGATGGAGAACCTGTAGTCGCAGCTTGTTGTGCTGCGGATTACGGAGGAAAACGCGGTGCCTGTGGCTTCAAGGGTGGGATGGGTTTTGGGGAAGTTGGTGTGAAAACAATTTCATTGAGAATTAGGGCAAAGAGGAAATGAAAATTTTTGCAAAAGAAGATGGGCTGACAGGGAGATTCGACTAAAAGATGTGCTTGTTTGTATGCAGCCCGGTCGTTGAAGTCCATGCAGGAGGTGGTTGACGATAGTTGCAGATCTAGGGGGCCGCCACGCCCTGCCAACCACAGCGGAACCAGCACACAGCCTGTTTAAGTCAGTTGTCAGCTCCCACGAGGCGTGACAAGGCTATTGCACTAAGCTGAAACTCCACAAAGGAAGTGCATTGCATGTGGAGTCCAAGGCACTTCGTGGAAGGTCAAGAGGCAAGAGCATTCCATGTTGGGCTGAAAGGGGCAGTCACCAATGGACAGCTTGTAGCCCCTTGGCATCAAGCTAGGGTAGGCTCAAAGGAACAAGACCCTCTTATGGAACAGACTAACAAGAACCATGTAAAGCGCTTGAGAGACGACATGATGATGCCCAAAGATAGATGTCCGCTAAAAGAGGGAGTCGACAAACAACTCTCTAGCAAAGGCGATATGCCGGAGATCTAAACGCTGGCGAGGCATACTGCAGCCGGCCAACATCCATCCAAGCCATGAGCTGCAGCCAATTCATGTTGCAGCTGTTCCATAAGCAGCACGCCATGAGCCTGCATTCGCTTAGCTGTCCGTCCCGCTGGACCAGCTTACTGGGTCTGAGTCTGGGGTCTATGCCGATGTAGCTAGGTAGCTTCGAGGTTGGAGTTGCGAGATGCATAGAGATTTGATCGATGCATACGCAAACTACACATTACGTGCGTTCACTCAACGAAGCGTAGGTCTGGCCATGAAAGGCAATTCGTAAGTTACTGCACGTCAACCCAGCCGAACACGCGGTTTGTCAGCCAAAACGTTGTCTAGTTGGCCGTCAGTGCGGAGAGCAAACGGCGGCGGACACCGGCCGATGTACTGGATCTTGCAGGAGGCGACATGCAGGAAGATTAGGCTTGCCACAACCACAACCCCAGAAATAGATCGATGCCAAACGGTTCGTTCCTAGGCTTGCCGCAAGCTCGGCAGCTTCCAGTCTTCTGAGAAATACATTGCCCCGGCCTTTCGTCACAGGTTGATTGGTGGTAACGTTCTTGAGACATCCTAGAAATAAATTGAATCAATACCAGTTCTGTGTCATAACGACACAGGCTTGTAGCGCTTCTAGAGCGAAGATGGTGATCCATTTCTTAGGCTTTCAGGGGCCACTGATTCATCTTTCGGCTTTGTTATGATAGCTTTGCCCTCTTTAGTTGCTTGGACTTAGGGCGTATGCGGCAAATCAGTGGCTCGCATCGAATACCTAGACAGGTTGGACTTTGTTTACCTTGACGAGGATTGACCACATGCCACTGTCAATTGATGCACTTATGGCCGAGAGGTAGCTTCTTGATGTGTGGATAGTCGTTGTGGGAGTGACAGGGTAGTGCCATGCGCGAGACGTTCCGGTCCGCAAAATCTTACCCGTCGCGAGAAGGGCCAAGATTTTCAGAAGGATGTGTGTAAGAACTATCCTACCGACTACCTCAGGAACTATTTGTCAATTTGCATATCGAAGGATTGGATACCTGACTTAGCTCACATATCCCGTATAACGGCAACTGCAAGCGCAATACGTCCATTGATCCAGACCGGTGAATCGGGACCGATTCTTGTTCTCGAAGCAGCCGTGATATGAACTTGCCTCGGGATTGCAGGCATCCTTCACGTGTACTCCTTGGCTGCAGTTAACGGATAGATAGGAAGAGCATGACATAAGTGTGACACTACAACCTGACTTGAGTGTCGTGAAAACAACTCGGCTGGCTGAGGGTATTTTTCTGCTCTTCGTTGTCAGTCCGCCTTGTGTCTCTATCAGTGGTCGATCCTGCTGTGCAGCGGCTACTGTGTTTGCATTGGCAACTCTCTGGATTCGCGAGTCGATAGCAAATGTCTCGAGAGTGTCAATGTGCTTTATGCGACACCAACACAACATCATTTAGCTAGCCAAGGCAGTCTGTTGTCTGAGTCGCTATTCTCGAACATGGTGGAAGGCGCATCTCATACGCCAGAACGTTTTGAACCCACAGTTGCACAGCAGAGCTTGCCCCTGCTGAAGAATCCATGATGCTGTCTTTCTGACCACAGCATGCAAATACTCGGTCTTCGAGCTAGGTATGACCGCAGAGCTGCAGTAGGTGCTGCGATGACAGGACGAGTGACAATGCCCTGCGATGTCGGCCTCAGGAATGAATTTTTCTGCCAAGATGAAGACGTGCGTTGCTCAACTGAATCATGCTAATCAGTTTTGATTATGTCTCTGTCTTACCAGGGTTTCCTGATCGAGATACAAACTTGACTTCGTGGAGAGATAACCCGGCAGTTGTCTCCTCGCAGGCCAAATGGGTCTCTGATTAAGTTCTGGGCCGGTGCCTCCCAGTAGCCAATGAATTGACTCAATCCTAATGACCTTTCCTTCAGGAGCATACCTTAGGTTATTATTTCAAAGCTGGAAGAGGGAAAGGGCATCGCCTGCGTCTGTTCTTGTTACCCATGATAGGAGACCTGGCAAATGCACCCGGTCCTCATAATCTCTAGGTATCCTGAACTGAGCCATGTGATCACTCCCATGAATCTTCGAACTCTACTCAACCAAAAGACGTGATCTCCTGAAGCTGCCAGCTGAGGTCAGTACTACGTTAGACCGACGGCTTGTTGCATTACTCATACATCGCTGTTTCCGTTCAGCCACCCCGCCTACTGGCTGGACTTGACCGTACGACCAAAAATTTAAAGAGATCAACCCATCCTGATTTTTGTAGGCCTGGACTGGACTCACGACTCTACCAAAGCGTAGTCTAGGTTTCTTCTTGACTCAATTTTTGCGTAAGCCAAGGCGGGCCGTTATTAGTTCCTGTGTTGTTTCCGTTCCGGTGCACATCGACCACCATAGCCCTCACATAGCCTCGAAGTAAGATGGAAGTTGGGTATTAGCATCCTCGATCATCCGTACTTCTTTTTCTAGGTCGTGGCGCGTCATTATATTGAGAGAAAACTTGCGCTTCTCGTATATTCATCAATTGTCTTGAAGTGCTATCGCTCATGTAGGCTTGTGACGGTATGTGTGCACTTTTCTAGGTCTGCAATCATGTCATACCTTGCACGACACCCGTCATCAGTCGTGTCCCTTATGTGTTACTGTGAGAAAAGATTTCACCGCTTTGGTCAGTTAGCATTGAATAAGGAAGGCGGTCCTGACTTGTCACCTAGCTAGTGTGGCCGTCTACCAGGTCGTTATCAAGAGCTCGAATCTGCAGGTGGGAGTATGCAGAGAGCATAAACACTGCAGCCAAAATGAACGGTGTGCGGCTTTAAGACCTAGTTCATATCTGCAAGGCCTTCAAGGTAGATCAACTCTCGAGATCGCTCAGCATTCTTCTTGTGACAGCCTTTATAAAGGGGACCAAATGCCACATCAGACGTTGTGGCCGTCCCGTAACCTCGACATAGAACACGGCAAACAGCCCAAGATCTGGTGACTAAGGGAATCTATAAGGCACTTGGCACCGAATTTCGTTGAAACAAAACAAAACAAAACAAAACAAAACAGTACCAGTCGAGAACTCCTCCGACACTTTTACTTCTTGTATGAAACTTGTCAGGCATTTCGAAGCTGTGGCTGCGAGGCTCGCCCACGGCAAGGTAAACTTCAACGATCGTTCCTGCAGTATATGGACGGATCAGTGACGGCGTCTCCACACCCACACGACATTATCCGTAACAGAGTAGAACCAGTCGATCCGTTTGCTCGTTCCAGGAACAACCTGGAATCCTCAAAATGGCGACCTTCTCCAACTTCGACCAGGGATTTGCCGGGCCTCACTATTCCCAACACGCCACTACGTCTTTCTGCGATCTTCACCACTACGAGTCTCGAAGCCAGAAAGATCTTTCGAAGCCAGATCTCTCTTATCCTAACTTCTTCTTGGCAAACATCGCCGACGATCGTCATGATAGTATGAACGCTGCCTTGAGAAGTGACGTTGAAGCGGCTGGTCATGCGGCGGCGGCGACACACCGGAGGCGCATCGCCGTCATGATGGCGCTGTGAGCTTCATCCTGACTCTCGCCATCTAGTCGCGGCAACTAATACTGCTAGGTCGCTTATCGGTCTCCTGTTCTCCGTGATGGATACTACGATTGTCTCGACGGCATTGATCACGATTTCGGAAGATCTTCATGACTTCAGGAACGTGTATTGGGTCGTCCTCGCCTACCTCCTCTCGTACATTGGTATATTTCTCCCTTGAACTTGCAATGCCCCGGCACATGAAATGTGACTAATTTTATTTTCAAGGCTTCTCGGTCGGATTTGCGAAACTTGCAGACCATTTTGGTCGCCGGTCGATGGTTGTTACAGCTTGGGTCATATTCACTGGGTTCTCAATAGGTTGTGCCTTTTCAACTACTATGGCGGAGTTGTGAGTTACTTTCGTCTGAGTCACATATGTCCCAAGAATTAAGGAGATGAATAGGATAGTGTTTCGGGCGCTTCAGGGTGTCGGTGGATCTGGACTCTACTCGCTTTGCCAGATTGTTCTGGCGGAGATTGCGCCACCAGGTCGAAACGATCTTGTTTCCATGCTTGTTGGGTTTACTCTGGTATTGTCGTTCATTCTAGGCCCGATTCTCGGCGGCGTGTTATCAAAATACGCTCATTGGCACTGGGTCTTCTTGATCAAGTAATATTCTCACTTCACGCTTGAAAAGAGGCTTGCTGACATTGGCCACAGCATACCCTTCGGTGTAATCACGACGGTAGCTCTGTTCATTGTCTGGCCTCCTGGGTTCGGCAAACCACGACATAACTGGAGGGACCTCTGGAAAATCGACTTTGTGGGAAATACTTTGCTGGTGGCAGCCTCTATTTTGCTGGTGTACAGCCTTCAGCAGGGCGGATCGATGATAGTCATGTGGTGGAGTGTGTCTTTCATCCTTGCGTTCTCTACCTCGGTCACCTGCTGGATTTTTTTCTGGTGTTGGCAGATAACTCTTCGATACAAGCTCCAGCATATCGAACCAGTCTTCCCAATCCGCCTAGTATTCAGAAGGGTATACTTTGCTGCACTCTGGTGAGTCCTCTAATTCTGCTCCAGTGCCACACAAGGTGCTGACTTATACACAAGCGCAATGTTCTTCACAGGATACTCTTATATGGCTCTTATCATCACACTTCCTGAGAGATATCAGATCGTCAACGGCGACTCATCCCTAATGGCCGGTGTACACCTCCTCCCGCTACTTGGTGCAACAGCGGTCGGTTCGATATTTGGCGGCGCCATTTCGAAGAAGAGAAACAACACCTCGTTTACTCTCATCGTTGCACTGTCATTACAGGTTCTCGGCATTGGGCTTTTGACGACCTTCAACAGACAATCTACTCCACTGCAACCCCAATACGGCTATCAAGCAATCTTTGGGTTTGGAGTGGGCATGACTTTCTCTAGCGCCACTGTTCTCACCAAGATCGAAGCGGCAGGTGATGACCACGCGGTCGCTCAGGGGGCAATGGCACAAGCACGAGTTTTAGGAGGCGCCATTGGTCTCGTAATCTGCACCATTGTCTTCAATTATAACGTCAAGCAGAAGCTCTTGACATGGCTGGACCAGGGCGAACTTGAAGCGTTATACCACTCGCCTCTTGCGGCGCTTAGGTTTCCTCCGTACCAGCAACAGGAGGTCAAGGAGGTCTACACCCAGGCATTCACAGACATGGTCCGCATCATGCTCTACACTGCCTGCGCCGGATTGATCGCTGCGTTGTTCACGTTCCGGCAAAGTCCAACACCTGTGGAACAGGGCGACTTCATGGGCGGAACCAGTATCCAGGTGCAGACCGGCCACCGTAAGGCAGTGGCTAGCCATGGTGGTAGTGACACAGAGCTGGATGATTTCGCTAGCGAGGTTTCTCTCAGCAATGTGCCCACTACGTCTCATCTCGACACAACAGCGCCTTCCGACCAAACTCCGCCACAAATGGCGGCAACAACCTATCCCCAGAGTGGACCTCGGGGGCGAGCCATGCATTTAGCTCCACCTCATGCCATCTAGGATGTATTGTAGGGGTCCGCTACGAGTCCTTTTCTTTGTTCAACTAACATCAGCTGTGTGAAGCGAGCTGTCTTCACGATTCATCCAATGGCGTTCGAGGGACAAGGCGTTCGATACGGATCAACTTTGTCTTTGCTTAACCTCTCTTCCAGAGTGACGGTCAGTTCGCAGATGCTACTGTACTGCCGCGTCTTAGGAATTTCGCATATACGTGGTAGGTTGTCTTTGAATTGGTATCACTTGTTTCTAGCGCCGTGTACATATCAGTTCTAGAATCTTAAATGGGGGTGGATAGCCGTAAGACTACACAAATAGCCAAGTCTGTCCGTTTATCGAATATGAAGGAACACAGTAAGGTCTCTGCTAAGCTACGCCGTCTTCACACACGAGCCTCTCCATTGGGCGTACTTATTTAGCACAACGAGACATGATCCATCCTTCCGCAGACACAGTGCGACCTCGTAGGGACGCCTCCCCGTTTACAAAGCCGCATATAAGCAGCCTCCCGTTCCACAGGGGCGGGGACTCCCTGTCAAGATATATGACGCCCCCGATCCAGGCGTCCGGGAGAGGCGTCGTCTAGCGAGCAGATGCGCTGACGATGTGCCTTGAAACTGCACGAAACTGCACGAAACTGCACCAGCTGAGACACCGAGGGCAGGGAGGGACCCTCTCTCTCGGCCGGTGGCGCCGTGGAGTCGATGCATGTCGCGCGCTCCTGCTGGAGAGGCAGCCGAATCGAGCGGCGACCGCCCGGGGCGGCGATGTGGCCGCGTCTGGTGCCCTGCGCCGAGACACGCTGTGGCGAGCTGCGTGCGTGTGAATGTCTTTGGGCTGTGCGGTTGTGGTTGAGACAGACATTGGCGGCGGCGGAGACGGGTATCACGAGGCGACGAGCTTGTGGCAGGGAGTCTAGGAGGGTCTGTCTTATATCGGAGAAGGTCGGAGCGGAGGCTCGAGGACGTGTATATGAGCTCAGTATGATGGCCAGTAGAGGCCCCAGAGAGCACATTCGATGTAGAGAAGAGATTGAGTGTTTAACTGAGCGTACAGGAGAGGTGGTAAACTCCCTCGCCGTGACAGTCCCGATTTACTAGGCTGTCTCAACAACTTCGACTTCTCGCACGTCGCATCACTTGACTGAAGAGATATCTCGAACCCCAATCAATGTAAGAAACCCTTAATCTAGATATTTAGGACATCAAGGTGGTCAATGTCTAGGTCTTTAAAGATACTGTTCTTCACTTGAGTGTATATTCGCACCGAAAAGCATCGTCTGTTATCGGTAGAGCCAACTTGGACCGAGAATATGTGCAATCGAGCAGATCTTAGCATCTATTTGCTACGCTTTTGTTGCACGTGCAGGTGAGGCGCCATTTGGCTCGAAGTCGATGCAGTCAAGCAGATCTTCTACGCTCAAGAACAATTGCGCCTGGCAGATGCTATTTGAGATAGGAAGCAGTTGCGGAAGAAAAAAGTCATATGTTGAGGCATTGAGGATGTAACTAGAGGAATGAGGGGGACATGGCGTGCTGGCATGCATAAGTCCATCTCGCGAGAGTATTTAGATGCTTGACTAGCAGATCTATGAAAGTTAGTTGATGCGCGTGAGAATGGCGCCAGGCCCCTTTTTCGAGCGTCTTTCGGTAGTTGATATGTGGAGGCAGCCGAGCAGAGGACAACCGCCTTGATATTATTGAGATGGAAGTCGGAGTGACAGAAGCGCCTCCGATGCGGGTGCTGGGTCTTGGAGATAGGAAGGCTTGACAGCAAGACGCAAGACGGGAGTTGCCGGAGGCTTGGAATCTCAGATGCACTGGAGGACAGAGATCACCACGCTCCCATTAAGCAATCAATTATAAGAACGCGAGCTAGGTATGCTCGAGCTCGGTGCGGTATCACAAAAATGCATCACGGGGCCAGCCCAGGACGAGATCTCTACCTAGTGCCCTGTCGATCTCGCAGCCAGCGCCATTATGATGTGGCTGGCGCCCAAAGGGGGTTAGGGTGCGGCTACTGCCAGAAGACGGGTCCACTGTCACCGTGAACACTACTATTACGACATGTTTCAGGGGGGATAAGTGCGGCAGCCCTCAGTACTCGAGAGAGACGGGGGATGGACGGCTTGTTTTTCGATATTCAGTACTGAATGAATAAGGAAGTGCAGGTGTCTTTAAATGCCCATGATAAGTAGGTACCTCACATTTTGCGACCTCTAGAGTTGCCTGCGATTCTAGACCTTCCCGATATGGTTCTGACGTCACACTGCTGAGCGCAAGGCAGTTGCTCCTGCAGTCGCAGTCGCAGTTGCCATCGGGTCGGAGTGCTAGCACACGCCGAGTACCTGCTTAGTAGGAGAAGGAACAGCCCTGGAGAAGCTCGGACGCGCTTGTCAGTGATGCACTGGAGCCTCCAGCGACCCACAGCATTCCGCCCGTCGCCCACCTGCACACACACCGAGAGAGGGAGAGCGAGCGCGGGGCAATTGCTCCCTGGAGCCCGCGGGCGTTTTAGCCGTTTCCCGTCAATCCCAAGTAAAGGAAGCAGCAACCGTCCAATCGTTTCGAAGGCAAGAGCTACCTTAGATCAAGGCAAGACCAAGTTAGTCAACAGGCACGCCTGGGCAGCGCCTCAACACAATAAGGTGAAACAACAAAACGCTCCAGGGCCGCGCGAAGAAACAAGAAATATGCCGCCAGAACTTTGTCCGCACGAGCCGCAGTAACAAGATCGATTCCGAAGCCTATGGTGCGGTAGCTAATCCTGTCAAATGTGCCGCGGTAGTTCAGCACTCTCTTGCATCGAACTTAGCAGAGGGGCCACGTTCATTAGTGCTATCTGTCTCTTGGATCTCTTGGGACAGCACGATGCCCGAATCGGTCAGCAGTCTTCTATCATCTGTCCTTTTAAATCCTGTTAGTAGATGTCGATTAGCCGGACTTCGGCCGCTAAAACCTGCGCTGCTGGCAGATTTGATTGATGGAGGGAGGACACCCTACCACACCTTCCCGCGCGTTCTTGAAGGGGGTTGTCTGAGAGAGCCGCTCTTGGCGACGTTCGATACTGCTTGGACTCCAGTGGCTCCAACTCTTGAGACCGACACCTCCCGAGTCTCGCAAGTAATATCTGTGTGAAAGGGTGTGGGTGTGGCGTTGAGCTGTCAAGCTGGCTCGCTGGAAGGATCAAGCTTGGTGCGCACATTACGGAGCAGGAGGTCCTCTGGCTAGAGCAACTGCAGTCACTTCACAGGGGGCGCCGCATACACTCCAAACTCCAAACTCGGCTTGCGTGCCGAGAAAGACCAAGCAAGGTTCAAGGATTTAGGAGGAAGCAACTGCACTCAGGAGGAAAACGCCATCGTCTGCCGAAGCGACTTTGCAGCAAGCCACCACTGTGGTGCTTCCCCGTTCGGGACAGACAGTGAAAAGGAGCAAGTGGCTGCGTCATGGGAGAGATGGACGAGGCCAGGAGGTTGCAATAGGGGTTTATCACGTTGCAGTTCAGTCTACCTAGGTAAATACCTCGTTAGGTAGTTGTTGATACAGTCGATGCTGGCTGCATTGCATCGTTATTACATTATTACTTTTCAGACACGCAGCGGTCTTATGGCCTCTATCCATCTTGGAAATGGCGCCGCAGACTATTATTATGAGTTTTGCTGTCGGAGGATGCTAACGAGGTGGGGCGCCCGCTTGACTCGCTGGGAGACGTGAAGAGCGACGGCTGCTATCAATCGCGATACTACCCACCAAGGGACCGCCCAAAATTGCTTTCCCCATCCATCCAGGTCAGCTTCCCAGTTCCGCCTCCACACCCCTGCCTTGACGCCTTGACACAGTACTGGCCCTGGCCTGCCCAGCCCAGTCCCAGTCATTCCCGGATACAGCTCAGACTCTTCTAAACTATTCCCACTACTACACCTCGTCTGTTTTGGGCAAGCCTCCTTGGCCAACTCTTTTTCTCTGCTTGTTCGAAACAATACAATACAACCTTCGGTCTGCGCGCACGCACGCATACGCCTCGCTGCTTATGGACGAGACATACGGATACAACAGCGACAACGGCAGATGCTCGACCAGGGGCATATCCTTCTTGCGACCCTGATTGCTCTGTGGATGGTGGATACGTTGTCGAACCTCTCTGCTTGACCCGAGAATGAACAGCCTTGTCGCACGACCGGCCGCTAATCGACCACTTCTGACAACGTGCCCAACCCCGAAGACACGATAATGCATCCTCCGCTGGGAGGTCTCGGCCTGGTAGACCTTCTTGAGATCGACTCGAGACCGTCCTTTGTCGTCGACCTTGCCGCCTCGACAGACACCCCGCAGGAGTCCCCTTCCGTCGCCTACTGCAACCCCGCCTTCTCGACGTATCCCACCCTTCTCGACATAATACACTCACCAAGGGATAGGCATGCTGATTTTTGGGAGTGGGTAAAGGGGCCGGCGATCGTCAGCATCGCAGCCAGTAACGGAGGCGGCGGAGGCATTGCCAGACCGCGGCCGTCCACCTCCTTCAGCTACCAAAATGTATATTGGACGAGAGTTGCCCTCCACCAAAGGTGGATCGTCATATCCGCCAACGAACAGCCAGCCCCCGAGCGGCCGCGCAAGGTGCGCCTGGACAGCCAGGAAGGCAGATATGGCGTTGGTAGCTCGTCAATAACCGTGACGCCTACCCTAAGTCCCACCCCCACGCCTTCGTTACCTCTTCACGATGCTCGGCGATTCCATTCGACCCCGGATCCGGTGGCAGGAGAGTCTGTGGCCCAGGCGCTTAAGAGGTCGACCACGGATCCTGGCTGGGTCCTGCCGAACCTCATGCCTGAGCAGGAACCGTTTCTCAATGTCATAAATAGCACAAACTGGGCTGCAACTCCCCTTGGTCCAATGCAGCGCTGGCCGAACCAGCTGCAGCAAATGTTTAATCAAATTCTTGCCGACTCAAGACCCATAGCCATATATTGGGGGAAACAGTATACAACTGTATATAACGAGGCGTTTAGTAGGTTATGCGGCTCAAAACACCCCGGCTTACTCGGTCGACCAGTTGAGGAGGCATGGCCAGATGCAGGCGATAAACTTAAGGACGCGATGAAACTAATAGAGGAAAAGAAAAGGGCCAGCTTCGAGGACGAATGGCGCTTTTTTGTTGAGACGGAGGACGGCCCTGAAGAGACATATCTGAAGTGGTCACTAATACCATTTGTCGAAGGAAATCGAACCCTGGGCTTCATGCATCCTGTGCTAGACACTACCTCTATGCGACTTTGGGAGCGCCGGATGAAGATGCTCGTCGACCTAGGCGAGGCCCAGCTCACCGCACGGGACGTCAAGTCGTACTGGGCCAAGACTATTGAGCTATTTGGTAATGTCGAGCCGCGCTATGACATCCCACTCGTCGTTTTATATTCTGTCGATGATGATCCCGATGCAATGTCGGACCCCGGTGGTCTCTACGATTATCCGAAGCTATGTCGGCTTGAGGGAACGCTAGGTGTGCCGGAGGGACACCCGATCGCTCCACCAACCCTTTCGCTACGCAATAGTGACGATGCATTATCACCAATGTTTCGCGGTGCCTTCCAGCTTTCACACCCGCTGTTACTGCAGACTAAAGATGGCAGTCTGCCGGAACAATTGCTTGAAGGTCTCCAATGGCGTGGATTTGGAGACCCATGCCGGGAAGCGGTTGTTTGCGCCATCCGGCCTACGAAGGAGGAAAATGTGATGGGCTTGATGCTGATCGGCCTCAATCCTCGACGTCCTTATGATAACGACTATCGACAGTACATTTCGCTCTTGGCCCAGAAACTAACGTCTTGCCTGGCTTCGACCGTTCTGCTGGAGGAGGAAGCACGCAGGGGCCGGAATGCAGCACAGCAGGCCGAATATGACCAAGCTATGCTGAAGGAGAAACTGGCTCTTCAGACACAGCAAGCTACGGAGTCGAGCCAAAAGTTTGAGGCGGTTGCAGAATTCATACCTGTGGGCATGTCATTCGGTGACCCTCAAGGGAATATTACCTTTGCCAATGATGCCTGGTATCGCATCACCGGCTGCGTACATCACGGCTCTGGACCCGTGGCTCGTAGTGGTTTCCTCGCATGCGTGCTGGAGGAAGACCAGCCAGGTGTCGTTCATGCCTACGAACAGCTCCAGTCGGTCAAGAACGTCACCTTTGAATTCAGAGTAAAGAGACAGCATGACAGTCCCCCACCGCCTACGCGAGACTCCCCCAGTTTCGAAAAGGCAGGCCTTGACTTGGTTGGCGTACACAATAAGAATCTGGAACGCCATGTACTCGCATCCGTCAAGGCTGAACGTGCACCAGACGGCAGCATCCTGCGGGTATTGACCTGCTTGACCGATGTCACTCTTCACAAACAAGCTGCGGAGGAAGCATTGCGACGGGCACAACAGGCAGAAAACTTGAAACGGATGGCCGAATTCGCTACTGTCGGCATGTACGACATGGATGTCGAGGGCCGATTAATTGGGGCAAACAGAGTCTTCTTCGAGATGTGTGGTCTAGAGAGAGCGGATCCGAGCACGATTCCAATAAAACCGTGGGAGAAATGCGTAGTCGAAGAGGATCAGGAAATCATACAAGCGAATCTGTCGAAAGTGGTAAACGAAGGCAAGGCTCAAACCGCCGAAGTGCGCTTTACAACACCCTTTGTCTCCAAAGACAGCGAGGGCAACCCTATCATCGCACCAAGATGGGTTCAAGCCACATTTATGCCCGTCAAGAACTCCGAAGGCGTAATTCAGTCCTTCACTGGATGCCTTAGTGATGTATCCATTCAGAAGTGGCAGATAGAGCGAGAGCGTAAGTGGAAAGAGGAAGCGCTGGAGTCGAAACGGCAGCAGGAGAACTTCATCGACATGACCTCGCACGAGATGCGCAACCCCCTGAGCGCAATCGTGCATTGTTCGGACGCAGTAATCGCCTCTCTGACTAAAGTGCAGGAGCTCATGCCGAAGAATGTAAAAGGCCAGACAACTTATGCCGAGCAGGAGAGGCTGGTCGCTGCAAGCATCGAAAACGGGGAGACTATTGTGGCTTGTGCACAGCATCAAAAACGTATCGTGGACGATATCCTAACCATGTCAAAGCTCGACTCAAAGCTTCTCGCAGTCACGCCGATAACAGTTAACCCAATTCTCATTGTTCAGGAAGCGCTTAAGATGTTCGAAGTCGAAGCTCGTAGGGTAGACATCGATTTGAGCATGAAGGTCGACAAGACGTATACCGACCTTGGAATCGAGTTTATGGATCTGGATCCGTCACGACTCAAGCAGGTTCTCATTAACCTACTTACGAACGCCCTCAAATTTACAATACAAGGGAATTTGCGAAACGTTTCCATTACTATCAGCGCGTCAAGGGAACGGCCGACTGATGCCACGTCATCAGTACAGTTTATACCTCGATCGGAAGGCGAGGAATTCCAGCAACCGATCCATAGTGGGCGAGAGGATCCCATCTTCCTATTGTTCGAGGTGAAGGACACTGGTCAGGGCTTGTCAGAAGACGAGAAGAAAAGTTTATTCCAGCGCTTCAAGCAGGCCACATCTAGGACACATATCAAGTATGGCGGATCGGGACTCGGCCTCTTCATCTCTCGAAGATTGACAGAGATGCAGAATGGTGCCATTGGTGTGGCTTCCCAACCCGGAGTCGGCTCTACGTTCGCATTCTATATTCAGACTCACCCACCAACAGAAGCAGCTTTGCATGAAGCGCAAGCCGCAGCCCATGCGGCATGGGCGGCGCTCCATCCTGCTGCAGTTCACACGCCGGCGAACGCGCTTGGCAGAGTTGGTCGGCGATTCAGCATCAGCTCTGTGAACGGCCATGCCATAAGTCCGGATCAGGGCGAGTCAGAGATCGAGCCGCCACCAATTAACGGTGTGCTGGTTGTCGAAGACAATCTCATCAACCAGCAGATTACCCGACGTGGTTTGATCGATAGAGGATTCACCGTCGATGTTGCCAATCACGGCGTTGAAGCTCTTGACAAACTCAGCGCCTCGAACCGCATGGAAGGAGGCACAACTCCGCTTAGTGTGATCCTCATGGATGTTGAGATGCCGATCCAGGATGGCTTGACCTGCACACGGAACATTCGCGAGCTGGAGCGCCAAGGCAAGATCAAAGGCGGGCGCATTCCCATCATTGCTGTCTCCGCCAACGCGCGGATGGAGCAGATCCTCGAGGCGAAGGCCGCGGGCTGCGACGACGTCCTTGTCAAGCCTTACCGCATGCCGGAGCTGATTGAGAAGATGAAGGTAGTCATGATCACTGTTTCGCAGACGGAGAAAGAGGGGGAAGAAGACGTGGCTATGGAGACACCGACTAAGTCGGCATCGTAGGCTCACTCTCACAAGGCTCTTGGTTCTAGGGCTTATGGATACCAAAGAGGAGGAACATCGGCGTTGATACCCCTGGGTGTCGAACTGACAACAACACCTCAAAGACGGCATATTGGGCGTCCGCGTCCGACTCCGGACCAATTCAACTTTTAATTTCATTGCCATCAAGCATTCTCAGGGACCATCTTGTTTATTTATTTTGTAGGGCGATTCACGGCGGCATATACACGAGCACGGCTGTGGGATTCATATCTCCCTGTCTCCTACGAGGAGTTTGCGGCGGTTTCATTTGACCAACGGGTTTGTGTGTTGATTTTACATGGCGTCTGGCAAGCATGGGAAGTAGTAGCAGACCCACGGGTCTACGCAGATGAGGCATGGCGAGAGTTCCGTGAAGGACAGCATTTTCAGCGTGGCGGGTGGACGGGCATATATATACGTATGTGGCGGAGGCTTCTGAAGTCAAGACACGAACAGTCACACCGACAGACCGAGAGACAGACAGGCAGAAGCTGAACTTGCTTTGCCTGCATGTAGATGAGCAAGAGATTGGTGCATAGAAGCCACAATAGAAAAGAGAAGACCAAAGAACTCTCTAGCCTAGCAACGTGGGTATAGTCCAGGATGCGTAGGTGCAACTAAAGCGAAGGTCAGGCGGCACCATGCCAAGACAGTGGAAATTGGAATGCACGAACACGACTTCGCCGGGACTCTCAAGACTGTCCTCAAGAGGAGTTGTCTCCCTATGCTTGTTGCCCGTCTAAGGCTGAAACTCGAGGAGGTAATGGCTGTCAGCCACCTACCTCCCGTTCCATCTTCAAGTACCTATCACCCAGTCAGCCAGGAACCCCACCATCGACGGACCGCTGCTTGTGGGGGAGTCCTGTCGGTCACGGCGGTCTTCTCCGAAAGCGCCCCCCCGTTTCCGGTGCAGACAGATAGCTGCCCGGGAAGATCAATTGGCTAGTGGCTACATGCAAGGAGAGGAGGGAGTCTCGAGGATTTCAGCTTTAGGGACGTAACATGTTGAGACTATCATAGGGCCGACTGGACTGTAGACAATGAGCAGTGAGATATGACCTAGTTGAGTAATACTTAATGCCTCAAACGGGCATGATAGCTGTCTTTGGCAAAGAAGCCAATGCGGCTTGCAGGTTTGCGACGGCTATCGAAGTCTTTCCAATTCCCTAGCTTGCTTACCTACAACTTGCTAGCTAGAGACGTTAGAGCTCCGCTCTAGCTCCGTTGCAGGTGACTTTATATATTTAAAGCTTCAGACGACCTGCTTCTTTCTTGACTGAAGTTGCAATTCGAACTCGTGTCCATTCAAAGAAGCATTAAATTTGTCGAGATTCAAGAAGTTCAAAGTTTCAATTTGCCGGACATATAAGATACTGCCAAGATGGTTCACAAGCTTATCCACCGAGTTACCATGTTCAAGCTCCCCGGCGAGGAGGCTCAGAAGGGACTGCTGGCCGCCTACGACCAACTGGCCAAGGATCAGAAGAAGGTACGCCCATTGCCTTGCGGATGCCGGCATGCCGCACGTCTTGCAAAGACCGATTTACACCAGCTCTTGCTGTATCATTTTGGCCTCGCAATGCAGTCTTGCTTGTCGAATGAAGCAAATCAATGTAGAGCAGAGCTGACAAACTGCCGTTTCTACCCCTCATCGGAAGAGCTACAAGCTAACAGAGACTCATTACAGGACGGCAAGCCGTACATCCCCTTCATCTGCGCCGGCGTGGCCATGGACGACCCGCGCACCAAGGGCTACACCATTGTCGCCAAGACTGAGTTCTGGTCTCTGGAGGACTTGCAGTACTACGACAAGGAGTGCGAGGCGCATGCGGCCCTGAAGAAGACGGCTGCCACTCTTGGCCTGGCTGAGCCGCCCCTAACCGTGTACTTTGAGGGATCGCCGACTATCAACTTCACGGGCACGGATCCCAATGCGTCCTCTTAGGGAATAACTACGACAACCGAACAGTTGTTGTATGGTATAGGGCTTAAATAGACAGAAATTGACAGGCTATACGCTTCAAATCATTAGGATCAGAGCAACACCAAGTATTGATATCTCCACCGCAGGCGGCCGCCGTATGCGTTTCCAGCTTCCGGGGGCCGATTAAACCAAGTCCAGGATGTCCATCAAGTTGGACTCGACGTCCTTCATTTCTCCAAGCCCTCCGCGAACTTCTTCATTCCCTCTGCCCAGCCCTCGAAGCCCTTGCAGAGCTTCGCGCCCACCACCATCCTGATGACCGGCGAGAAAGGCCCGTAAAAGGTCTCCCAGCACGTGTACTCGGTGCCGCCGTTGCCATCGTCCACGACCTCCTGGATCCGCTCCGACCGCATGAACCACTCCGGGAAGCTCGTCGGCTTCCACGCGAGCCGCCAGCCCTTGCGCTCGCCGGGGAACGGCTCCAGCATGGTGCACTCGATGGGCGTGCGGTTGGTGATCTTGTCCGGGTTGAGCTCGACGTGCACCTCGAACGTCATGAGCGTGCCCTTGGCCACGTAGTCCGCCCCGCGCAGGTGCGCCGGCGGCAGCTTCGCCTCGTCCGTCTCCGGGTGTGCGGGCGGCGCGTCCATCGTCACCTTGGGGATCAGCGGGTTCCAGCTCGGGTAATCGCCCGTCTTGAGCAGCACGCCCAGGCAGGTGTCTGGTGAGGCGGCGATGCGCGTGCTGCATGAGAGCGTAAAGGAGCCATTTCCTCCGAAGCTTGGTGTCGGCGTGGTCGTCGCCGTCGTCAACGTGCCTGGGTGGTTGCGCGGGACCGGCGGCTCGCTGGTTGTGAACGATGCCATTGTGCCTGACTATGTGATTGCTTGTATGCTGGAGCTCAGGACGGATTGACTTCGCGACTAGCTACTGTATTGTTTGATTCAAACATGCGGTGAGGTCAGTGGCTAGCCAGCAACCACATTGCCTTTTAAATACTCCGCCAGATGCTCGTTACCAGCCTGTTGGTAGATTGCATTTCAGAATTGCGTCGCCAGGAAACTTAAGGAGCTGCGCCGCGGCAGGAGGATTACACGAATGCCTTTTATGCGAGATTCGGGATGCGAGGCCTGTAGATCATCGGGAGCTTGATAGACCAGGCTCCACCTTCTTTCCGGGGTGGCTCAAACCATGATGTTTGTCAATGGCGATACTACCGGACTAAAAGAACAATCCACGGTCTCAGTATATTTGATCAGCTTTGCCACACCCCATGGTAGAAGGTAGGATCAATCATAACCATCTTTATGACATGTTCAGTGGTGTTTAACTAACAAGCAAAAAGTTAAAAGCCTCGCAAAAAAGTTGGGGCTCACCCGGGGATCGAACCCGGGACCTCTCGCAAATATGCTAAGGGTTGTTATCCCTAAGCGAGAATCATACCACTAGACCAGCGAGCCCGTAGCGGAAATCCAACTCGTAATTGGACTGGCTGAAAGCAAGGCAGTTTAATTAACACTATGTTGATTGTGCGTAAAATCTTGTGAAAGTCACTAGCAAAAGGTCTTTGAGGAAGCTAAAATTGCAGTGAAAGGACAGGAAATGTGACAGAAAATGTTACAGATCTTTGAAAGTGACTGGCTACAGGCAAGTCACCAACTCGACCAGTCTGAATAACGTTCCTGGAAGAAACCCGAGTGTTCATATTCTCCTTTTCTGCTGATGATAACGCCTAGTCAGTTGGTCACTTCGTAGGTTTGTTTGGTACGAACTGATGAATTCTGACCAATATTGAGCATTTCACTTCCGTTACTTTACTTGACTTGACCCGTCAGGTTCAAGCTTCAATTAAATGATCTTCATAGGAGCTCGATCATCTGATATAAACACACATGGTGTCACAAGAATGTTGTACCAACTGACGTGTTTGTGTTCAAAATAAGGGCAGACTCCCTGACAGCACCAGCGTCCAAAGGATGTGTACACCAGATACATCAGATTTGCTGTGGTCAATCTCTTGGTCAAGCTAGGAAAGAAGTCGAGTCCTAGCCATGGGTGTTCACCACCAAGGTTTATCCACTTCTAAGGGCTGCCGAAGGCCATGATAGTTTGTGCCACGGATCCAAGATTCGCAGAGGCGTGCATCGCGGTCGAGGCTATCCTCCTCTGACTTCTGCTGGTTAGCAGAGCTCGAATATGTCTTCCTGCCGGGTCGAGGTTGCGAGCTCGCAACAGTGGGCAGGCGCTTCCCGTTGATTCGAACGTGGCTTTGTCTATTGCAGAACAAGTCAGAGGAAGTATGCTAGTGATAACGTTCGTGGATAACATACTCGTCCGAAGTAGCCTTGCAGCCGCGATGAGCTTCTTGGGCTTCGGGCTTATGCACCTCCTTCCGCTCACGAGCTTTGACTCGCCAGTTGCGGGTATGTTCCTTAAGATTCTTGATGGTAGCTTGGCGCGCCAGATCGCGAGTTTTGTCCCACACGTTCTTTTCCTGCTCCAGGAGGTAGTCGAGATTGCTGGGTCTCGCCAAGGTTTGGACGATGGTGACCTCAAAGAGGACCTCTCGACCGCTCAATGCGGGCTCATCCTGAACGAGCTTGACTCGTCGGGAAGGTTCACCGGGTGCCTCACTTTCGCTGTCGGAGTCATCCGCCACCAGCAGGGAGTTATCGATGGAATAGGGATCGGGCGTTGGTAATGACCGGTCGACTGCGAAGTCCTGTAATGGGGATGACGGTCAGAAAATAAATCAGGATGCAAGTGTTGCCAGCTTACCCGTCTGTATACGCCATCCAGAGAGCCTCCAACGGTCACGAGGGCACCGCGTGACGTTGAGTGCTTCATCTTCGCTGATCGCTAGGGAACTTTGTGGTCGGATAGAGGGTTTGGAGGGCAGATTTAAAGTCGACGTATTTTTCCTTCCCAGTGACAGTGGCCCAGAGATCAAAGCTTGAAGGTCTGCTCGCCCTGTTAGGTATTGATTTGTTGATCCGAAGATTTTAGGAGATCAGAAATGGAAGTGACGTTGCTCATCGTTGAGTCATGAATAATAAAGACCTGTGGGTATCACACGGTACAGAAAGTACTCATAGCGATAGGACTTGACTCTTCCAAGGGCACTATGGCTCCTGTGATGATGAATTTGCTGAATTCCGGCTCTATTTCTTCATTACGCCCTGCAAAGCTGTGGTATAGAAGAAGTTGTCCATATCGAGCCTGCGCGAAACTTGGTCGAATCAGCTCAGCAACTCTACCACAAATGAAATCGGGGCAGCATTTGATCTTATCTAGAAGCACTCGAGATGAGCACAAGCCTACTCAGTCTAATACCTTTCATAGGGGTTCTCCATCTGCCCAATGAGCTCAGGGAATCTTCCTTGCGCAATTCATCAATCGTTGACTCTATTGAAACTTTTTTGCCATTTGTCTCCCTTCATCGATTCATCCAATGGACTATATGATATGTCACAAGAACCAGTAGCGGTTCTACGGGTCTAGAAGGATGTGGTCAGTTCATGCGCTGGTGTCCTTGTTTGATGAGCTTCCAACGAAAAACCGGTACGTGATCGAGTGCCAACACACTCCTTAGTTCTCTCCGCCTATATAAAAGCAGTCTTGCCCGCCCCATTGGAAAGAAAATTAGAAGAAGGCAAACCTCTTATCGCCTAGACTACTATACAATTTCTCTCTTTTTCGATTGAGCTCTTATTTGTCAACTGTGCTCAGCAAGGCAAGACGTTATGTGTACCTACTCAATCGTAGTCTGCGAACGTTGCTTTTGTCCATCCGAGGGTAAATATGACAACCCATCCAGCGACTCACAAGACGTCAATTGCCCCCGAAAAGCACCTCGAGATCATCGCTACGTTACGGGCACCCTCCACTGGCAGGATCGTCGTCGACCGGCCGATGATTCATGCTTTCGAATCAAGCTCAGGCAAGTTCTTGCTCATCGAATGTGGGAAGAGAACCGGTACTTGGAGGAAGCCATGGGCTGGTATTGGCATCTCACGGAGGACGATACCCTCCTCAGGTTGAATATCAATCTGGTTGACAACTGTACTCATTGCGAGGGGATGAACGCAAATGTCGCGAAGCGAAATAGACTTGACAACATGAGACATGCCTTGTATAACTCTTGGTTACCCCCTATGGTCGAGCCAAATCCAGCAGACAACGGATTCATCAATGCAAAACGGTCTCTCTGCTTTCTGTGGGATAGTCTCCCCGATCTTCAAGGCACGATTGACCGAAATACAGAGGTGTGGAAAAAGTTAATGGCTCAAAAACAAGAAGCGAGCGATGCGACCAGGGTTGATGCAAAGCGGATAGACGAGACCGCGGGACGATGAGGTACCAGCAGTCTTTCTTACCAGCCGGAAGAGAAATTAGAAATGTTCAATTCATCAATGAGGCTTGAACTTAGCAGATTGAAATTGAGAGTTTAGATTATATGCCATAGATTTTATAGATGATAAAAAAGAAAATCACTATCCATCTCTAGCTTTAAATAAACACATCTCTTTTGAATCAAGCCATGTTACTTTCGGTGTCTCAAACAGTTATGCAGCCTTGGGAGAATCTTTACCTCAGTGAATGGCCAGACTTAGTATATTCAAGATGGGAGAGCATAGACTCATCTTAAAGACGCCAATTATTTCCAACTAGCTACTTATCCTGGTATTCGACAGCCAGCTATGTAACTATAACCATAATAATGATTGATGAATCATAGGTGTACACTGAAGTAAAGCGATGAGACTCTTCATCATTTAGTAACAGCTAAGTCAAAATTTCTGCATATTTGTAGCATCTATATAGCCTCTTTAATGAACACGCTGGCACCATCAGCACCGGCATGTTCTCCAATATGCTATTTCGTAGACGAAAAGTCCAAGAATCGGAGCTGACTGCTATTTCTGGTGACTCGAAGTTGGACGGTGTGACTCAGGTTCCGATAATGCTTCTCAGATATGACTGCAATATCTCTGTATATGATTGCCTGGTGTGGCATCCAAGCGGGTGATTCAAGGTTTGTCGATATGGTATAAATTGCACAGCCCAAGGCTGTCTTCAAACACCAATTCTCGTACGTTGACTCTACCGTCAAACTTCAACATGTGCAATTATTGGTTGGATCTCTGTGAGAGATGCTTCTGGTCCAGTGATGGAGGTCCCAGAGATTCAGGGGATGCCTCACAAAATTACTCTTGTAAGCAAAAGGATCCACGGGCGCACGAATACGTAAAAGCTACATTTGTATTGGAAGGATCGCGATCAACCGGCTGATCCACCATGGTTGAAACTGGATCTCGAGAAGGTACCTATTGTCAATTCGGAAGACACATCTAGGCTCGACATGCCCAATACAGCCGACTCGATGTCAAAGGGATCCCTTGTTAACGTGCAGATTTGGCTCAGAAATTCCTGTATGGAGTGCAAGTCCAGGGGCGAAGAGAGCAATGACGAGCAGAAATGGTTGAAAGATTACCGTTGCTTCCTCCTAAGAACAGCTATTGACGACGAACCTAACTTATTGCCATGCAAATACCGATTGGAATATAAGCTCCCGTTCTTGAAAGCGACACGTGCGGCAGTTGCAGCTTTTCGCAGCTATCCCTTATTGCAGGCTATCCGTTGTAGTAAAGAGATCTGGGAGCAGAAACTTAGAAAAACCCAAGAAGTTATTGGCCTGGATCTCTCGGTGTTTGAAGATGAAAGTGTGCACAAAGCCACGCAACTAGTCGAGGATGCCAAGGAGGCATCTTCTGAGACGTAGATTGACTGAGGGATTTGCGGTGTGTTTTGACTACTTTCAGATACGCACAAGCCAATGAGACAAAAAATATAGATACATCAATGCATTTTATGACGGTAAAGTTTCTGTTTGGGATTTAAGTTGGGATTGGTACAAAAGGAGAATGAAACGACTATAGTGTATCCGCCGTTGGAACAAATTTAACAGTTTCTACCAAAAAGCCTATATCTTGGTCATTACCGTTCATTGTCCTTCTTCTAGGATTATCACACCGTATAGATTATTGGCTTCGTGATGACTGCTAGTTCACTGGCGTTGATTACCGATTATACCATTTCGCGTTCGGCCATCTTGAACTCGTCAAACTTGTGTCGACAGCACTGAAGAGTTTTCGTGGCCTTTCAGGGGTTTCCAAATAGATCTCTGTCAGATTTCATCTCTTTCGGCGGCGTTGCTGGCGTCTCCGAGGTGGCTCTATTGATAGTTGTTGTTTATGTGCTCTAGACCAACGGACGTAGATACCTGTTGTTCATTTGAGAGCTCAAAGGTCATGTTGGGACAGCCGACGTGGACAATGATGGAATTTCGAGTCTCGAGGCTGTATGGATTTACATATAAATACCCTTGGTGTTCGACACCCATTGCTGATTTTTCGATTATTATCTGTGTCACCGTTGCTTTGCGGACCTCAAGAAGACTCTTATAGCTACAAGGTAAGAAGTACCCTCCAAATCCTGACTATGAGGAAAGAACCTGAGCATTGACGATTTTTGAGAGGGATCATATATACGCTTAAAGCAAATCTCAACATGTGCAAGTACTGGCTCCAGCTTTGCGAGCGTTGCTTCACTCCCCGTCGCGGCGGCTACAGCAGTCCCAACCGGAATGTCACCGATGGCACCTGCGGCCATAAGAAGCTTTCTGAGCACTACGCCCTCTATCCGACCCTGTACTGGCACGAACGCAAGCGCAACCGGCGTCTCGACGGCGCGTTGTTGCACAATCAAGTTCCAAATGACGTGGAGCTTCATCTACGAATCTGGTTGACCCCTGGTTGCAAGAATTGCCTTGGCAAGAAAGAGGTCTATACGGAGGAGGGGAAGATTGAGACGGTTCAGAATGCTGCGTTGGTAAATGCCGGTACGGACGAGGAGGAGGCTGAGTTGCACGAGGCGGACTTCGCGTATCTGCAGGCCAAGAGAGTCATGTGCATTTTCCTGGAGGAGTATCCCACCATCCAGGGCGCTCTGCCGGGAGAGTTTCGGAAGTGGCAGGCTTGGAAGAAGGCGAACCCCGATCCAGTCTTGGAGCAATTCCATAAATGGATCCTCAAGGAAGACGACGACGATGGCCCGACACCGCGTGCCAAGCCTCAAATCACTGGCCTCCCTGCTGGCACTCTTGACCTTCCTCTTGGAAGCAAAGACAAGGCTACCTTCAATGATCCATTCGCGTACCTGGTGGGAAGTTGGGACGAGGATGCAATTTCCGAGGATGCAAGGTCTTTGTCACTCGAGTACGAGTCCGACTCATCTGTCCCTTCTGAAGCCGTTTATTATGACTCTGAGTCTAATAAGGAGAATTCTAATTAAAGTCACGAGAAGAGGGACGGAAATAGAAGGCAGGAAGTTGCCAACTATTGACGAAGATTCTGGAGGCCTTCGAGTGCGTTTAGTGAGGTAATCTGATTATATAGAAGGTAGAAATTGTTGGGGAAAAAGTCGTCTGATTGCTCTATAACATCCTGAACTTTCTACCCCTGACGACATACATGAAAGACATGGTAAGAGGAAGGACGGACGACCATCGAATCCTCCAACAAGACCTAAGGCCATAACAATATCCTCACCCGAATTTGACTTGTCAAGCATCGTAGTATTTTGAACTTCGTATGTATTCAAATTGTATTTGTCGAGAGACAAAGGTATCATAAAACATTGGCCCTCCATCATGCACCGGATACCAACCGTACCGTATCCTTGAAAGCCAATGGCACGCTAATTAAACCCCATTCTTTCTTTTTTACAATGGAACCGAAAGAAGTCTCCGCTGAAAATGCTAGTTCCCTATATAACGCCCTGAACCCCGAATTCTCCTTGCTGAATGACTTTCCCAAGGTTATGGCCATGTGCTTGGGCCAAATGTCTCGCCTGGTGGCAGTATTGACTGAACTGCAGCACCTGCATAATCAAGCGTCGATAGCGGATCCATGTTGCCGAACCATTGTGGAGGCGTTGCTTGAGAGAGGTATAGGGCGAAGAAAACCACAATGGTCGACAAGATGAGGCCTGTGTCAAGTGCCGCAGATGTGACATAGTTGTATTGTAACCACCAACCAGTCCACCGCCGCTTGATAAACCAGCTGAATACTGTGCCGACAACGCCCCAGCAACTATGATTTATTAGTATGATTAACTCGGATCAAGCACTAGGAAACTCACAGGTATATATACACGGTGGCAGGAGGTATCCAACCTGAGCCGCCAAACACTAGCGGCAAGTTGACATACCGCCATAGAGACTTGGGATGTCGACGGGCAAAGAACCATGTAATGACTGGAGTAACGGCACCAACAAGCCAGAACCACTGGAGATTGGAATACAAAGCACTGCCGCTGAACATGCGCGCTGGGCCGATAGCACCCCAAACCACGGAAGCGGTGTAGAAGACCTTTGCGTTAGCGCAAGTGTAGGAGTTTGCCTGATAGTCAGCGCAGACATCCGGGATGGCTCCCAGTGCCCAGTTCATGACGGCAATCTGAACGATAGCCGACCAGATTGATGCGACCAACTGCGCAAAGAACATAGTTCTTGGTGGCACCTTCATGTAATGCCCTAACTTCAAATCCTGTGCGAAGTATAACGCTTGCGACATGCAGAGATAGCCGTAGTTCTTGAACATCATCATCGCCAACGGACGCCCAGGCAGCATATATCCAACGATAAACTCGGTCAGCACGTTGATTCCCAGCTGAAAGTTGGTAATGGCTTGGACGATACCAATCGGAATGGTCCATACGATAGGGAGGAGCATGCAGATGATGTACGCCCACCATGGGAATCCCGTCGGCCAACCACACACAACGCCAAAGGAGATGCCGATCATCACCGCGAAAAGCACTGCGTACCACCAATCCTCAGCATCCCGGTATTTCTTCATCATACGCATGTGGACATCGTCCTCTTGGTGGCGCGCCAGCTTGAATTGGGTCCAAATCTCCCGCCCGTGATAAAGCAACACATGGACGATTACGGCGGCGACTGCTGCAAATGCGAGTCCGTACGCAAGGGCGAACTGCGTTGATAGGTAAAGAGGTGAATAAGCCTTGTACTTTGCCTCATCAAATTGAAATTGATCGTTGAGCACGGCGCTGACGTTGTACTTGTGGCCTGTATTGTCAAATGCATGCGAGCTCTGAACGGGCAGATATGCGGCGTACCAGTGACCTGAGAAATGCAGGCCCATGGATATGACAATAAAAAAGATGAAGACACCGCCAATGATATTCGCAATTGCGTGAAACGGTGGGATCAGAGGCGAGCCAATATAGCCGGTTATGATGGTCCAATCGAAGGTGATGGGCAGCAAGCCGTATCCGCTAGCACCTCCAAAGATCTGATTGACGATGACATTGTCGGGAGCAACCCAGCAGACCCAAGTGAAGACAGAAAGGCCCTGAAATATCCAGCCGGGGAACCAATACCACACAAAAGCACCAGAAAAGACGATCAAAAACCACTTGTATCGTCCAATACGCCACCCATTAGTCTTGGAAGGATCGGCTTTCGAGTGATCGTGCAGTGTGTAGAACAAGGCCGCGTTGACCAGATCTGAAGGCCAGATCATGGCAGCAGGCCAGACGAGGAAGCGTCGAGATAACCCAGCCAGCCCATAGCCCGTACACAAAGTCGTGATTCCGAAGAGCATCTGCCATGCCCATCCAAATGACTGCCCATACCAGACCTCCTGGGCGATGATAACGTCGGTCGCATACAGAGCACCACCACCATAAGCGGCGTTCGACATAACTACGATGATCACATGCTCCTTGAAGTTGAAGGGGCCTGGTCTGAAATTAAATTTCAATCCGAACAGATTGAATGTCCTGTCAGGAAAGATTAGGTCCCAGCCCAAACCTATGGGATAGGCGATAAGCTGGATAAGGTAGGTCGTGATAGTGATACTAGGGTTCCTTAGCGAGAACAGCATGTTGACGCCGGAACCGATCGTGCACAGAAGCATGCCGATGACCCAGGCGCGGATGGTGTTGGCGGGCAAATCGACATCGTAATTTCGTACTGATGCGCGGACCTGGCTGCGCGTGAGCATTCCCTTTGCGTCTATTCAAAGTTAGGGATCTGCCAACCCACCTCTGGATAAGGGGAATTTTCCTCCACCAGAACCTGCTCGATTTCAATTCCCTTCTCGATGTTCCCGGCGCTGAGAGCGATATCAACCTGATCTAGTTCGTCGATGGGCAAATTGGGGTCAAGGTGGTGCATTCTCTCGAACTGCCTTAGCGAGTTGAGGACTTCCGCCGTCATCGCCTCGTGGTCCAGCGAACTGCTGGGCGAGGAGATGTCGGGGGTGATGTCCTCCATCTCATGGCGTTTCCGGAAACCCAGCACCATCTTGAAGTGTGGTCTTCCTGAGTCCTACCCTCACATGAGATGGGGAAAGTGGACAGCAGAAGTGGGAAGATGATTTGCCAAGGAGGACAGAGGGGCAGAGGGGAGTCAAAAATGGAACACGGAATGCGAGACCGGGGAGTGTTAATATATATTGGACATGGCCCTGCTCATTGCGTTCCCGCCGATCGTAGGTTAACCCTTGTATGGGAGCAAAGTGAAGAGACCGGGGCGGGAAAGACGACGATGAGAGAGCAAGGAGGAAAGAGAGGGTAAGTAAATGAGTGAGTGAGGGGTCCGTCACAGGAGTGGTGTCCGGCGGTGGTGGCCTCTGGTGGCCTGTGGTGTCCTGGACTGCAGGTCACCGTTGCACTGACGGGGGCAGGACGCGTGCTTTTCTTGGGATTGACCAGATTACTACTATCGCGGAAGATGCAGCCCCAGATACTGTCGACCTGCCTAAATTGGTTATCACCCAAGGAAAGGTCTGGGCAAGCATGGATGGGCTGCCCTCGGTGCGATGCAGGGGAATCCGCTGGCGAATTAGCGGAGTGCTCCTCGTGGCTTGAAGTGGGACAAGCCGGCACCATCGAGTAAGACATCCAATGCTACTACAGAACGCTCGCCTGTCTCCCCCCACAGAGCGGTTGCTCAAAGCACCCGGCGACGACGGGAGCATTACCGACTTCGTGATGCCTCTTTATCTGAACACACAGTCGCCGGGGCCTTGTCTTGTCTCGCTTGGCAACCCATTTCTTAGCATTCGATAAGGACCTAGCAAGCCTCCTGGATCGTACGTCAACAGGGAGCCAGTCGCACAAGGTGCAACTTGGTATCTCCCCGCCTCTTCCGGGTGCTGTCTGTTCGCTTATTGATTAGCCTCTTTGGTCCAGCTTGTCCGCCGGGCCCTGTACGAGGCTGCGCTCGCTGTAATATCGTTCTCTGGTATGGCAGCCTCTGCGCATGGTTCTTGGATTCCCCAACCACACGAGCAATATTGAATGCACTGGACCCAAACTGGGCGAACAGATGTAGCATTTGAAGCACAGGTGTCCCTCTGCGCCGTGTGCCCTTCCTTGCCACAGCAATACGCTAATGGAGTAATGCCGCATTGTAGGGTGGTTGACCAATGACAGATGCACGACTTCTTATTAGCCGTGCAAGCGAGCCACGATCTCGAGGGCTTGCCTTATCTCCCGTGCCGTGTCAAATGCTCCAGCTCCTACATTTCGTCGTAGGAGGGAGTATCCTTCAAAAGTCTTGGGTCCAACAACCCGAGGACAACCGTGCACTCTTGAAAACGCCACAATGATGTCCCACAGGTCTCTCTGGCCTTTGTAGTCCTCTGATATCGATTTCGTATGATCTGATCTTGTTGTTTAGCTTATCAGATATAGTACTGTAGGTCGAGGGCCAGTGTGAGGCCCTTCCAGGGGCCAAGATAAGATATTGGACCTAGTGGGCACGATGGCTTCGGGTGGCGTGCTCTGACCACTAAAAGACGTTAGGCCTTCGGTGACAGTCCCTCACAGTGAATGGCGTCTATGTATTTAGTTCCACGTGCATACTTACAAGGTTTCAGCCCCTGCGAAGAGTTGGAATCGAGAAATGACGCGAAATCACGGAGCCGATAACAACATCGCTGGAGCTCCTTAGCTCATATGCTCAAAGTGACAATCCGCAAGTCACCCACAACTGCATCGCCAGATGCTGACCGAACCTAATGTAGGTGATGTGATTATTCGGTACCCTGTCTTCCCTCGCATGCTACTACAATTCCGTTAGCATACAAATCAGGCTGGATGTTCAGCACTTGAATACTTGGTGCGAGAGCAGAACTCGGCTCGGCACCGGCACCCGCGCTCAATATCGGATACCATTGCTATAAGTATCAGCTCGCCTTCTGGCTACGGGAGCATGGCTTGCCTGTCTAACGAATCAAATTTCTCTTGTACTCCATCCAACATGTCCCATTGAGTGAAGAGCCGTACATCTAATTGTCGGCTCTCCGTTGGGGACAGCACGGGGCCGAGATTCTGCATCCGGAAAGATCGGTATGAGGACGCCGTAGCATAGCTTGCTAGATCGGACTGAGGCTGCCGATACCGTTGCAGCATGATTGATGTGGTCCAGGGTCTACGCTGTAGCTCCTCTTCCAGTAAATCCCTTGCTGCAGCCAATATTCAAACGATGGCCGACAAGAGAGTGGTGAAAGTGCCTTTGTTGTCGGTTGAGCCAGAGATCGTAAGGTGAAAGCAGCGATTACTCTCATGTAGACACACGCTGCGATGACCTTCGTATCTCGTTGAACAGAGAGTCAAGTAATTATATGTCTGGTATGGCTGTAATTTTGCACTTGCCAGTCCGTGCCTTGCAGGACTGTCCTGCGAGGGGGTGATTTTGATAAGACGCTCTTGCCATGGCTAGTTTCCTGGCCCTAGCCTGGTCTCTCACATATTATTCGTACCTTCCTCGTTCGATATCACTTTGTCTGAGTATCTAAAAGCTTTTGATATGCAATACCCCTAGAAAGGATCTATTGCCCAAAAAATACAGATACCGATGACTTCGGCGAGTCTTCGGAACCGAGAAGGAGTGCCTTCCGTGCCTGACGACGGGACAACATGGAGGTAGTGCTGGCTGGCGGGAAAGCCAGAGTAACGAGGAATCGGTATAGCACATCTTCTTCGCCTCATCTTCAATCATTAGAAGCATATCAGGCCCACGGTGGCTGCGGCTGTGTTGAACTTCTCTATGTCGAGACCGTCATCCGTCGTCGGCTAATTCAATGAGGCGCTCATACATGTATACATTCCCTCCTCAAGCCTTACCGTCGTCTTGGAGTCTTGGCCGCCCCCAAACCCCTTTCATGCCTGTGTGTTTCTCTCCTGTGACCCGGATTGATCACGGAGCGGAATGCAGTGGCCAAAATAGCAACGCCGATATTAAATGATGCATGCGACGGCCCCCGGCTATATGGATATATTGACCCCTATCCCGCACGACAACATAACAGGCTGCCCGATCCCGTGTCACGAGATATGCGATGCGACCTTCGTCGATGATCTAGCAGCTCATTCGAATGTGCTTTCGGGATTGTATAAGAAGGCGACGCCACCATCCAAAGGAAGACATCCTCCTTTCCAGGTGGATGGGTCTAGAGTTGTTGGCAATCCAACCGTCTGATCACGATGCTCCCACGTCAGATTGATGCGTGAGAAGAAGCTTCCCATTAGTATGAACATCATCAATGCCCTCATTACAGTCATACTTGAACCCAGCGACAACTACGCATGCATATCGGCTCGCCAGTTAGTAGGATAACGTGAATAACGAGTATAACGAGCCTCCTCTTCACTACTACAAGGCGACTCTGTCGATCATTACTGTCTAGGTGATAGTCCTTTCCGTCTACAAGTTTACCTTACAGTTAAAGGCAAATCATGACCGGTGTCAGTTTCTGTTTGTTTTTTAACTACTAGATCTTGAGTAAGGCTTTGGGGCATGATTTTCATGTAGTAAGGGGACGTATTATGTTACGGACTAGATGCCCCGGATAGATGGCACTAATGGGATTATTCTTGCCACGGGTGTTGAGCTCAGTGACCCTGGGAAATAAACCTAGAGAAGCATCTGCTCGGTTTATTTCAATGCTATGCACACCCAGGTATTTAGGAAGATGAGATGCATGGTACAACTTTGAGAAGGCGTAAGATCTCTTGGGATTATAAGACTCTGCGCTTCCAGGCTGTACTTCTGAGTCCTGGAGGTCCGGTCAGGTCCTCTTCAGCTCTCAAGGCATCTTGCTTGCGCCTGAATACTCATCTTGGACCATAAACTGATTAGTCGAGTAAAAGCCATCTGTCGACATGAAACTTTTCTCCTGGACAACAGATGCTCGACCTCATGTAGGCTCTTATCAGATATTCCGGCGGTTTTCATCCTTGCCTCCCGGCTCTTTCATTCTCCACCTCCGGAGGTATAGGTCCAGGGTTGACCATAGGACCATGACCATGCTCTCCCAGGAGTTGAGGCCGTATGACGGGTCCCATTGTCTCTAGAATGTCAGACCCCTCCGGAAGTTGGGCAACCTACGTCTTCTCGTCATGCACCTTTTGCCCCATGACACCATCTCGGTTCGCTCGCCAAACACCCTCTTCTCCATGGAACATCTCCTGCTTCCAAATCTCGACCTTTGCTTTGACCTCTTCCAGGGCCTCTTCTCCCGCGCTCCATGCTGCTTTGCGGTGCGGAGAGGAGACAGCGATGAGGATGCTCTCCTCGCCAATGGGGACAATGCCAAGCCTATGAATCATCGCGACCCCTTTCAAGGAGTGTTTGGAATAGATGTCTTGAGCGATCTTCATCATGGTCCGGAGTGCCATGGGCTTGTAGGCTGAGTACTGGAGCTCCTTGACAGGTTTGCCACCGAAGTTGTCTCTGGTTGTCCCTATATGACAGTAGAAGTTCAGAAACCAAGACTAGATAAGGTTGATGGCAGTTTTCTTACCAGAAAAGAGCACAATAGCTCCGGCTTGTGGGCTCCGTACCAAGTTCATGATGGCTAATGGCTGTAACACATCATCGGTAAGAGCTACGAAGCAGCCATCTTCTCGAAGTTCTGTAAGTTGCTCGGCCATGTCGACCTCTATCGAGTCATATATTGTTTCATATATGAACTACCCAGCTTTGTGAGGTTGTTTTGGTCAAATGAGCAGCCTTATACTGGGCTTGAAAGAGATCAAGTCGCCCCTAGCCTTGAAAGGAGGGCCTGATTGTCTTGGTGTTGCACACAAGCCGCAATGTTGGTGCAGCGGCTTGACGAATCTCTTGAGGCACCACCTGCCAAAGTCTCAGAGGTGGGTGTTTGTGCAAGATTGATCAGGCCGGACTGCCCTATATTTGTGTCTCTTTATTCAAAATCTCTGATTCTTAATCTTTCGAGTCTGCTATCATCTTCATCCACGATACAATTATTACTCATACAAGTCTTTCTCAAGATAAGAAAAACGATATATGCATGGTGCTGTAATTCAAAAGACGCAGCGGAGGTCAATGACCCACAACTAGCCAAGCATAGCGTCGTATTGGCCCTTAGATCAGCACGCTAAGGCCTAAGCGAACCCTGCAAGTCCTGTAAGCCTCCCCAGCATTCCTTCTCCATCCTCCGACGACAAAGCTCGAGCTGTCCCACTTTAGAGAGCTCGTCTTTGGCATCGATTTCTATTCGAGGCATTCCTCCTCAATGCTTTGCGCTTGTCGGCGCTGTCGACTACCACCCTAGGGGCCTTCTCCTTCTCAAGAAGCTTCTGCATTGAACCAGCAGACTGCCCGTCATGTACGACGAGTATCAGTCGCGATCCCGCGACGACGGGAGCTACCGGCGTAGCGACTCCCGTCGGCGGGACCGTGACGATGACGATTTCTACCGTTCGCGGAAGGGTAAACCCGAAACACCTGGAGGATCACTCGATCTCGCTGCTGTGTGTTGATAGCATGGGCTAACTGTGTCTCTTTGCTCAATGAAAAGACCACTCAAGATCGCCGCCTCGGCGTCGCTCGCCCTCGCCAGCCGACTGGAACCAGCAGGGCAATGGCCGGCCGTACGCCTCCGAGAGATCATCATCCCGCACAAATGGACGGCCTCCAGGCTCCGCCACCCGAGCAGCCGATATTTATGAGAATGATCGCATGGATCGATATGATGCGGATACGCCTGTTCGTCGGTCTCGTCCGGATACACATAGATCCGACAGTCGTTTTCCGGAGGAAGATAGCTATCAGGGTCATGATTCTGTGGGCCGTAACAACTGGAGAAACGTATCCCGCGGTCAACAGGGTTCTGATCGTTTCCGGTACGAAGGCAGCGATCATTCTGGCGAGGATGTATTGCGAGGTGTTGCGTCTGGCGCTCGACCATCCAGATTTCCACCTGCCGACTCGGAGACTGATGCTCCTGTGGAACGATATGATGCGCCTAGTCGACACAGTTACGGCCATGCTAGCGATCCTCGGGATTTTTCGGTTTCTCATGACGCTGTGGATATGTATGATGAATACGCACATCGATCTACAAATGAGCGACCTTCTGTACGGCCCTCTTCGACAATGATACTTGAAGGGCTTCCATCCGATGTCACTGAAGATGACGTGAGTTACTTGTTTCTGTGCTTCAAGATTGAAGATTGGGCGTATGGTGCACTCTAATGTGACACTGTTGAACATGCCTCTCTGTACTACTGTCCCAGAGCTTGCATTGACAGATTTCTACAGATCATGGATGGGCTTTCGTCAGTCCGCACCGAGCCCCCTTTCCGCCCAGACAGCGTCAGAGTGATCCGTCTTCGTAGCAATAAGAGAGGTGAGCTGTCCTGCAAACATGCCATTGTCAAGTGATCTTTACTGAGCCGCCGAAAGGTCGCCGCATTGCCTTCGTCGAATTTTTTCAGGTCTCGGATGCTGCAGCTTTCCTCGAATATCATTATCCGTCGATTCGATTCCAACTTGCACATTCGAGAGGCATGGAATCGGAGCTGGTGAATGTCGGTATCAACTATAGCAAGGATCGAGAAGATGATAGATATGAGCGGGAAAGAGAAAGAGATAATAGTGACTGGGGATGCCCGGAGGTGAGTTAGGGTGTCCGTGTTTAAGATGATATATGGCAGTAGAGTAGCATGTGCGCCCATCTACAAGGTGCTGCTGCTACTTCAGTGCAAGGGCTAACGGTAGCTGCCCACAGTGCTCTGCCAGCAATTATGGCTCCAGATATAGATGCTACAAATGCGGCTGTGACAGACCAGGTATGGATATCACCCCCTCCCTGCAAACTTCAAGGCATCTGCTGCACCTCAACAACAAGAGGACTTCCTTTCTTTTGCCGCTCTCGGGAGAAGTCATCATCGTTTAATCCAACATGTCCGCTCATGAGCTGACACATATAGATGGAGGACGTCGCGCTCGCGATGACGGCTACTCGTCGGTTACAGCTGGCTCTCTCCGCCTTACTGGCGAGACTGACGAATGTCCACAAAACTCACCGTCCCAGATCATCCTCATTCGGGAGCTCGAGCCATCAGTGAATGAGGAGATACTGGCAAAGGGTATCTCAAAGCTGTTCATCGAGGAGAAGAGCAATAATCCATCTCCCAAAAAAGATACACCAAATAAGCTCAAGTCGACGGCCCCGACGGCAAATACAGCAAACCTTGGCGCCCGGCCGGGTTCTCTTCGCCGGGTGTACCTCATGCGAGACCGCAAGACTAATGAGCCCATGCGATACGGCTTCGGCGAGTTTGCGACGCTCGAAGACGCCCAAGCAGCTGTTGCCAAATATCGCTTGTCGTCCAAATTTACTATCTCCTCGAAGCCTGTGCACGTAGCCTTCATCCATACTGGTGTTTTTGTACCAGCCAGAGCGTCAGCCAAGTCAGACTCGAACCGATCTGTTTTCAGTCCGACATATAATCCGGAAATCTTCCTCAAATACTGGGACGACCGTGTCTACCCCAGCATCCTCACCGTCTCTACTGAGCCACTCGATACTGAGAAACCTCCTACTCCAGAGAACACTACCGCCGATGCGGATGATGGCTCCATCAGGAAGACGAAGAAAGCAAAGGCAGCCTCGACAACAAAAGTCGCGCTTGCAATGAACCCTCAGATGCAAATGTGGGCCAAGAAGCGGGCCGAGCTTGTTGGAGAGTCTCGCAATGGCAGGGCCGAGGCTGGCGATATCATGGCCGATGTACCAAGCATCATCGAGCCATCTCGCTCAAAGAAAGTCAAGGACCGCCCGACTGCTTCCTACGTGTCTTACGCAGATACAGACGCCTTGACATGCATGCTGTGCATGAGAACGTTCAAATCTGAAGTCGAGCTGAGAGATCATGAGGTCCTCAATGAAGATCACGTGGCAAATGCTACAGTTGATGAGAAATGCAGTACAGCTATCCAGCGACTTGAGTCTACCGGCAAGACAACAGAGGAAATCATCAGGCGCAAACCTCGAGACTCGTCTACACCCGCGCCGATATACACATCATATGCTGACAAGGAGAGCCTCAACTGTCTAATATGTCAGCGAAAGTTCCCAAATGCATCTATCTTGTCTCTGCATGAGCGAGAGAGCGAGATGCACCGCAAGAACATGCTCAAGCATTCAAATATCGACCGTGCCGTGTCTCAGCTGGCGAGCATGGGCCAGAAACCCATCAAGATGGTCCCGACGAAGACGGGCGGCGATCAAGGCAAGCAGTACCGTGATCGTGCTAAAGAACGCCGCCAAGCATACAGTCAGCCCAAGAAGCCCACCGCAGCAAGAAGCGAGTCCCGTAAGGAGGTGCCCAAAGTTGCGGAGGTTCAGGAAGCTCCCAAACCGGCGGCTCCCTCGAAGGGTGCAGCACTGCTTGGCAAGATGGGCTGGACCGCGGGAGAGGGTCTTGGTGCGACCGGTGCGGGACGTACTGAGGCTATTTCGACGGACGTCTACGCCCCGGGAGTTGGTTTGGGTGCCGAGGGAGGCAAGCTGGGCGATGCGGCTGCTGAAGCCGCGCGCAAGACCGAGAACAAGTATTCGGACTTCGTCCAGCAGACAAAGGACAAGGCACGCGAGCGTTACGAGAGGCTTGGTTGAGAGCGTGAAGGAAAGATGTCATAGTGATAAATGAAAGGTTTGGTAAATGGCGTAATGGCATACCCGTGACAATATTTGTACTATAGGCAATAGGGTAGGAAACACTAGCAACCGTCCTATTGGCATATCGATATAGTATCGCGCATACAGTAGATACTGGTCATCAACGGACACTGGTGGCGATAACATAATCTCAAGACCTTCCCGTGCCATAGCGAGTCTAGTACAGCGATGTCTCTTAGGAGTATAACCGTTTACGAGCACATATCACTATTATGAGATATTTCTCTTGCAATGCGAAGTCTCCGTTCTTCAATTCAACTAGCAGCTAGTCTCATATGAAGCCACAATGAAGCAGGACCGAAGACCAAAACCAGACCATCCTCCCTAACGAACTGAAGAGGCTAAACAAAGCCGCCGAAGCAGCCAAAGCCAAAGAACCACCTCTCAAACTGAACGGCCCAGCAACCTCCCAAGCACAATCGTACCAAGAGCCGAGACAGAAAATAGCGGTGCCATTAGCTAGTATCGAACAATAGTAGTTATCCAGGTAGCCTTGTCGATATCCAAGCCATGAGCAAGCATGAAGTGGAAGAACTCAGGGGGAAGGCTACTCAGAAATTAGTCTCTAGCCTCCAGAAAACCATACCAAAGTGAAGAAGCAACTCACATCGAACGATGCAGCATCAGAGCTCGAGCTCTGTCGCCCTTACGGCCGTTGAGAGAGGCATCGGCAGAAGCAGCAGCCAGATCGTTAGCCAGAATTCTGTAGGCTATGGCGGCACGAGCAGCTTCACGGTGGTTTTGGCGAGGGCCGCTGTACAGAGAATAGCCTCCCTGATTAGCTCGAGCAAGCTTGCGGAGGCGTGTATCCGCACGGTTCAATGTTCTGATCCAATAGTGATCATTGACTCCGGGAGGAGCCTTGTAGAAGTTACCACCAGTGCGAGGGATGCTGATAACATGATGGTCCTGAGGATCAGTGAGACGATCGCTCAGGAGGCCTGGAGCCGCAGCAGCCTGGTTGGAAGCAGACATGATGATGTATGATGATTGTCTGATTCTTGTCGGTGGAAGGGTTTGCTGTGCTTGAAATCGTGAATTGGTAGCGTGATGATGTGTGCTAACAAGTGCAACGAGTCAAAGCTGTGGATGAAAGGAGAGAAAGAAGGGAGAAAGGTCTCTGATGACAGCTAGTCTCTGGCCAGGAGCAGGATGTGTGCTTGCTCTTGTGTAGAAAAGAATTTTTCAGTCCTTCATGGGTAATCAACTTTGTTGTTTTGAAGGAGAGGTGGTCACTGGGTCTGCATGCGGGCCGTTCTAGGGCAGGATAAGGGGTGATGGCCCTGATGCCCGGGATAGCTTCACAAAAGAGCGGGTCAACACTGCACAAACACGAGCTTGACTGAAGGAGCAAGCTCTATTGCTGAAGTTGTTTGTTTCTGAATTTTCTCTGCTTGAATTGCTGCCATTATGCCCTCCCTTGGTGGAAAAGGGGCATCCACCATGAGCATCATGCTTGCAACTGCAGCATCTCAAGCAGATCTGGATATCTATGTCGACGAAAAAGCAAGGTACGTATTCTCTGCTGCGATTAGAGACGATTACTGAGATAATGAAAGCTCCGCGATCGTCTCCTCCAGCGTCTTACCCGTCAGCCGGCGGAAGGCATCCTGATACCGCTCGCTCGTGGCCTGCGCGATATCATCGGGGATCGCAACGCCATCCTTTCCCTTCAGGCCCTCCTTGGTCAGCCAGTTGCGGATGAACTGCTTGTCGAAGCTCTCCTGGTCGTGGCCGACCTCGTACTTGTCCGCCGGCCACATGCGGGACGAGTCCGGCGTCAACACCTCGTCAATGAGCACGATCTCGTCCGTCGCCTCATCCAGGCCGAACTCGAACTTGGTGTCAGCAATAATGATGCCGCGCTCGGCGGCGTAGTCCCTCGCGGCGTTGTACACCTTCAAGGCGAGCTCCTCGATGCGGGGGGCGTACTTGTCGCCGACGATCTTGGCGGCCTCCTCGGGCGTGATGTTCTCGTCGTGCTGGCCCAGCTCGGCCTTTGTGCTGGGCGTGTAGATGGCCTGGGGGAAGGCCTGGCACTCCTTGAGGCCGGCGGGCATGGGCAGCTTGTGCACGGTGCCGGTCTTCTGGTACTCCTTCCAGGCGCTGCCGGTGATGTAGCCGCGCACGATGACCTCGATGGGGAAGACCTTGAACTTGCGGACCTGCATGCTGCGGTACCTGACGAGGGCCTTCTCGCCGGGGGTCAGGGCCTTGGGCACGTCCAGAGTGACCAGGTGCGTGCGCAGGCCGGGCACCCTCTCGCTGAGGACTGAGAACCAGTGGGCAGACATGAGGTTCAGAATGGCGCCCTTGCCGGGAATGCCATTCTTGAGGATGACATCGTAGGCCGAGGTGCGGTCCGAGGCGACAAAGAGCAGCGTGTTGGCGTCAATATCGAATAGGTCACGCACCTTGCCCGCGGCCACCTTGGGCAGGGTCGTCAGCTGCACACTCGTGACAGTGAGCGAAGTCATGTTTGGTAAGCGTCGCCGCGTGAGTGGATTGGATTACAGTGTTGACTAGAAGTAGAAGAGAAGAAGGATATCTTTCACTCAAAGACCCTGCATTAGCAAGTTATCTTACGACGTTGCGACAGACAGAGCCGCCGAATTAAGACTTTTGCGCCATTAGCAGATCTGGGGAAAAGTTTTGCGTAGAGTGGTGCGGTGCGATACCGGTAACGGAGATCGCGCCGGCTGTACCCGTCGCTCGCACCTGCCTGTGAGTCTCGGCTCTGTTCTCCTATTCCTGCCTTGCAAGATCGGTCAGAACAAGTGCTGATTGTCTCATTGTCTTCTCCATAGGAGTCATACTCGAGAGCGAGTTGCGAGTTCTTCTCTTCAGGTCTGGGGATGAAGTGTCGTCTACTACCCTAGGTATAGGGTCAAAGCTCGGATGCATTATGGCTCATTACCCCTCTCTACCATACACCGCTTGGGTCACTGTGAAGGGCGATAAAGATCCCAGTTCGCTCACCCCTGCATTATGGGATCAACAAGAAGATGCATATCGAATTGTTGATGCAATTTCACATGTTGGTTGTGATGTTCAAGGCAGAAGTGCATCCAAACTTGGCATGTAATCAACCTCATGCTTCGGATAGGCGGCAACAACAGGTCTACATTAGTGTTGGTTCCTGCGCTGACTCGGTCACAGGCGCATTGACAGACGGGAGAGCGGGACTACGCACCTGAGCCGTCCGTTGACGTGAGGCTGGGGACTGAAAGTGCATGATTCATTGCCTCCAAGACCTCCAAGACTTTGGAGCCTCTTAGTATCAAGAGACTCTTGGCCGCCAAGTTGATCCGGCTCAGAAGGATTGAAATATGGTTGGCAACCGAGAACCAGGAGTCTGGGTATATCGCCGCAGTTCAAATTGCGGAGCAAAACCTGGCCCGGCTTATCACCTGGTATATCGACCAGCGATCCGGCGTGGGTCCTCGGTGAACGAGCCGAAGTTAAAGTTGGATGTCATTCGAGCCTCTCTCTTTCAAGGTGAAGAGAATACTACCAGCGGATGACACGGCTTGTAAAGCAGAGACTACCTCGAGACTACCAACGGTCCCGCGACCGTTTAGCCAAGCGGCTCAGCCAGCATGCCAAGCTCAAGGCCATCGCTGGAGGCTTTTCGCGATCGGGGTTCTGGGGTGCACCACCTGCAGAATCCTCGCCAGCCGCAGTGGGACTTGGCTCACTGGGCCAGTCCCTAGACTCCTAGACAGAGGATCATCACGTCACAACCAATCGCTAGCAGCATCCTCGACAGCCTCTAGCAGGGTTGCGCAACACCGTCGACCCCCGTCGACCAGCGAATCCCCCACCAAATGAGGGGTGCAGGAGGCAAGCCGCGCAAGCACCAAGCCAACGCTACGGTGGGTGTGTGCTGTTCGCCCCCCTGGAAGCCTGCGAGCTGAATGCGCCGCTCAATGCGCCAACGGCAGATCGTCCATCCCACAATGTTATCTTAAATTTGGCGCACCGCCTCCGGTCGTGTCGTGCGGGAAGGATGGCTGCCTTCCGATCGTGGTGCTGCTGCGTGCTGTTGCTTCCTTTCTTCCTCCTACACTGACATTGAATAGTTGTAGCTGGTAGACATCGCTGTGGGCGGTGGATTGCGCGAGCCAGAGCCGACTTTGCAGGACAACCGAGCTGCCAAAGTTGATCGAGCAGCTGAAGAGCTGAAAAGCCTCGCCACAAAAAAAAGACCTGCGAAAATGAGGACAGTCGCTGCTGTGGCGGCGCTGCTTGCGCTGGCCGGCTCTGCCATTGCAGGAACTCTCAAAATCCCCGTTCACAAGCAAGGTCCCGGAAGTGCCGTGAGCAAGCATCCGCTTCTCACAAAGCGGGCGTCGGCGATCGAGGAGCTGGTCAACAATATCACAGGTGGCGGGTACTATGCCAGTGTATCGGTGGGAACGCCAGGACAGTCCATCAACTTGGTACTGGACACTGGCAGCAGCGACGCTTTTGTAGTAGATGTGAACGCCGATCTGTGTACAAGTCGGAGGTTGCAGGTTGAATATGGCATGACATGTGACGCTACGTGTAAGTCTCGCTGGCGCTTCTGAGCTCTGTCACAACAGCTAATCCGTTGCCTGTACAGTCGATTCTTCCGACAGCTCGACGTTCTCAGTTGTTCAGCAAAATGGCTTCTCAATAGAATATCTGGACGGTAGCACCGCCTCCGGGGACTTTGTTTCAGACAGCTTCGAGATCGCCGATGTGACGCTTGACGATTTCCAATTTGGCTTGGCCGACTCTACAGTGACCGGAACTGGTGTACTAGGCATTGGATTTGTCGCCGAGGAGGTGGCATTGACGACATACCCGAATCTACCACAAGCGCTTGTCGACGCGGGTGCCATCTCTGTTAATGCGTACAGCTTATACCTAAACGAATACGATTCCGACACGGGAAGCATTCTCTTTGGTGGAGTCGACACAGAGAAGTTTATCGGCGAGTTAACGGTGCTGCCGATACTTCAGGATGCCCGCGGGAGGAACTACTCGTCCTTCACGATCGGCCTTGCCGAGCTCGCCGCCGTCTTCAGCAACGGTACCGACCCGGCCAACATCACACTTCCCAGCGTGCTGCCAGCCATCCTGGACTCCGGCACCACCCTATCATACCTACCGGACGACGTCGCCACCCCTCTATTCGAGGCTGTCAACGCATATACCTATACCGAGGGCTCTCAGGGTCTGACCCTGATCGACTGCAAGTACCTCGACTCGGATGAGGAGCTCACCATGAACTTCGGTTTTGCCTCCTCGCTTACCTCCTCCAGCAGCGAGGTGACCATCTCCGTGCGCGCCGCCGAGCTCGTGCTGGATGTCTATCAAGGGTACCAGTCCCAGATGCCGTCCGAGATCCCCTTCGACGAGGTGTGCCTCTTCGGCCTGCAGAGCTCTGGTGTCGCGCTCCCCTCCGGCCAGGCGCAATCGATCGAGTTTGCCCTGCTCGGCGACACATTCCTTCGCAGCGCCTACGTCGTGTATCACCTCGAGAACCGCCAGATCGGCCTGGCACAGGCCAACCTGGGCAGCTCCGACAGCGATGTTCAGGAGCTGAGTGCGAGCGGTACATCGCTACCAGTGTTTACTGGCGTGGCCAGCCAGGCGTCTAACCCGACCGCCACGACAACCAGGAGTAGTGGTGGTAGCGGAAATGGAGGCGGGAGCAGCAGTACGAGCCAGTCCGGAATGGTCATCATCACTGTGACAGCGTCCCCGACGGCGTCGAACAACGCCGCTGTGGCGAGCACGAGGCCGCCGACGGGCGAGGCGTTCGCTGTCATGGCTGTGGTGGGCATATTCACCTTGTTTGGAGGTCTCTTGTTCGCTCTGTAATCGGTTCGGCATATAAGTAGTGCATTTACGCGGATATCATGCTTGTGATCTAGACATACACAAGTCGTTGTTAATATACCTACATGAGATCATCCTTTTCCCAACACGGTGATGGGGTTTCCTTGACTTGCGCAAATGTCTCAAGGTGCAACCTCGGGGTTTTCATACGTCGATAACTTCCGTATCCTAACCCAGCACTTCGGCGATGAAACTTATGGTTGCCTGATCAGATCTTGCCGCCAATAATGAGGTTCTGCTCTTCCGAAAGGCTAAATCATAGGTGTCTTATGCTCTGCAAAGCGTAAGAAGACTTTACGCTCTAGATCACCAAAAATGGTTACTGCCCGCTGTACGTATTGACATGCTAGCCATTTCTGTGATGATCCATATCCGTCAGGCCGTTTTGGTCGATATTCATGGGGTAACCATATAAGCTTCTGGCCGTTCCAGGTTATCCAGTTCTTTTGCTCATTTAAACCATAGTGCTGAGGTACGAACTCTCCAATACTATCCCCATCAATAGCGTTAGGACTGTACTCTGCTTCAGGGTGCGAAGTTTCTGCGAATATGTATTCCGTTTCAGGGGTTGGGAATCCATAAACGGGCTTGGGTATCGTTTCAAGCCTCCTCAACAAATGGCCTGTAACAAGAGAGTATACACTGGCCCGTCCAGGCTCGTACGTTAGGAACTGCTTTGAATTCTCTAAAAACTTCATCGAATGAATAACTGGCACCGAGCTTTGTAGTTTTAAGATTTTTTGGCCTGTCGCGATATCCCAGATAAAGACTCCCGAGAAGCTGATGAACATGAATGATGCAAACAACTCTAAATCGGCAGAGAATGCAGTTTTCGTCGATGGTTCATCGAGCAGTAGCATGGATTGCAATTGGCCAGTTGTAACATCCCAGAGTTTTGCGCCAGCACCAACATCAACATTGCTCGAGAGAGTAGATGTCGCGAGAACTCGCGAATCAGCCGACCAACTAACTGAAGTATGCCACTGTTCAGAGATGCTGCTGATGTCCACTCCTGTTCGAAAACTGTGAACCTTCTCACCTGTTACAATATTGTAAACCATAACGGTGTTCGACGATCTTATCGCTGCGTAATTTGCGTCATTAGAAATGACTGGAGGTGCAAACCAAGACTCATATGGGACATCGATTGATCTAAGCTTCCTGCTAGTCAAGACATCCCATATCTCAACCATGATCGATCGGTCGTAGTCTCTTGAAATGAGGAAGACGTCAGCATTTTTGGAAACACTGAAGAAGTCAATTTTGGGCTCCCTGACTCTGCGGGATGGGGAGCTTCCGGGCTCTTGGCCAGGTATGATGTCGCCGGGCGTGATATCTAGTATTCTTACGGAATGATCGTAAGAACCTAGTGCATGGAGTCGTGAGTCTGCTGAGAAGGTTGAGAGGCCAATGAGTCCAGAGGTATCCTGCGAATCGCTCAGCCCTTTCCAAGTATCCGATTCATTTATAGCGGCCATTCCAATAACACCCTTAGCTTCAGTGAGTTTCAAGATCTTCAATAAATTAGCACTCCAATGGAGTTCGCCTCTCTCGCCTCTCTCGCCTCCAGGGGTCCATATATCCTGGCTGTTTCGAAAAATCTCCGAGTCAATCGAGAAGGCGCGTCCCTCAGAGAAGAGCCAACTCTCTTCCAAGTCACTCAATAATAAGACAGAATCCACCAGCTCAAAGCTCGATGTCTGGCTCTCCCGCACTGGGGCAGATTTCCACGTCATCAAAATACCGAAATAGTCAACTGTCAGAATCCCGTTTCGATTGTCTGGCATCCTGGCAGACACCGCTGTGTGGCAGCGAATGTGCAATGTTGATATGATTTGACCGGTTTCAACATTCCAAAGCTCCAATACTCCCCGATCAGACCTTGTGAGCAAAGATGTCCCATCAGTGGTAAAATCTAAAGGTTTTAACCTGTTTTTTATCCTGAACGTGAAAGAATTCGTGCCCGTCCAATCTTCAAGCTTCTGTATTTTGCGATTTGTTATGATGCTGAGTATATCAATAGAGCCATCTATGTGATCGAAAGCAATCATGTCTAGATTATCCGAAAAAATGGCATCCATTACGCCGTCAGTATTTAGTTCCTGAATTTGGTCTCCTGTCGTGGTATCCCATATTATAATCGTTCCACCGACGTCTCTTGAAGCGAGGCGCTTTGAGTCATTCGAGAAGGCGACTTGTTTGATAGCCATTTTATGCCTCTCCAGCGTGTGTAGAACAGGGCTCCAGTGAGTGGCCAGCGGTGGACATAGCACAATCCATTCGGGCAACGCGTCGGCTAGGTAAAGCTTCCGAATTAGGCTTTCCTCGGGTGCAAAAATAATACCAGATATATAGACTTGTAGGGGGGCAAGGTCCAATGCCGTGCGGCAGTGTAGAACGAAGCGTTTCGCGTCAAGTAAAAAGGTTGAGAGTTCGAGATGTCTTTGTTGCTTGACTAACGTGAGTGGAGATCATCTAGGCTGCGTTTGGATGACTTACAAGTGCTGCTTCCTGCAATCCACCGATTATCTTGATGCCGTCAGTTATCCTGCCCATGAGGCCTAATGCTTCTATCCAGTGGAGAAAGTGGGAGTTGAGAAAGTCAGAGAGAATCTTCCAATCCTTGAGCGGTCGTCCACTTTTCTGTATATGGTAATCGAAGTAAAGACACGCATACTGGATTTCTGCTGGTAAAGAGTTGGAGATTGTCTCTTCGTCAATATCTTTTCGAGCCGTCCCAGGCATCTTTAAATTGCACATATCTTTCTTCAGAGACGTGCATAGCATGGAGAGGCATTGACTTGCTAATTGCTGGTGCGTTGTTCTCTCATCAACTTGAAATTTGCCTTGATTGTGGTCATTGAGAAGAAAGTCTCGGAAAGACAGATGGAATAGTTTGACCGGCATCTCAGGATTTGATGGAACATTAAGAACCGAGTGGAGAAGATCAAGCTCACTTTCGACCTCGTGTCTGGGGATCTCAAGGAGGCGTGATAAAGATAAGGTAGAAAGAGGTTGAGCGAGGAGAATGATAGACCCTATGATCTTCCGGAAACGTTGAATTCTGTCCTCTTTGAAAAGTTCATCTTCATCGACGAGTAACTGGTCAAGGACAGGGGCATAGGTCAGACCAATTTTCGACATTTGGCTGCGAGTTTGATATTCTAGAACAAGATTAAGCTTCGAGTCTGGGTGACGGCCTCTTTTTACGTCGGCAAGGAATCGAGAAATTGTCGATGCAAAGATGAAGAGCGGAACAGCCATCTCGACCAGTCTCTGTAGGTTGTCCTGACCGGGCCATTCTGAAGGGAGCCAGCGATCCCTGCTAACTACCTCGTTGTAGTCGCGTACAAAGTCTGAGAGTGCGGATTTCAGAAACACAGAAATGTCGTGCTCAATGATTTGCGAGTCTACCTCGTGCAGAATTATGTCGTCGTAATTTAGACGAATCCTGCTGAATGCGAGTCTAATATCAATCTCCGGTCTGCTTGTAACGAAAATCTTCACTCGAATAGGGTATATCTGCTGCTCAAGTAAGGGAAGCAGACCAATGATGGACGCAGCATCTTGTTCTGGATCGCATTCATCAAGAGCATCCGTCACAATTACCATCGTTGAGAAATCAGGGGAGTTATTGTCAGCAAAAGCTTGCTTCCAGGGTTGAACGATCAGTTCTTCGAATTGTACTCTTAAGAATGCATTGATGACGTCTGGTCTAGTCTCAATTGCTTTCTGTACATAGGGCGCCAGGAGAGGTACTTTCTGGATGAGTTGCGCGACTATTGTGCTACAGAAGCGCGTGGCGTTGCTCCGGTCGCCTGCGCCTCTCTTGAAAAAGAAGCTAGCTCCCAGAATGCCTTTCTTGGCCAGGCCATGTGCGACAGTACGAGAGATGGTAGACTTCCCCGTGCCTGCCTTGCCCATGAGCCAGAATATGTGCCGACCATCTGGACTGTCAACCCATTCATCTATCCTTTTGATAACATCGACTCGCGTCTCGGGATGACACATCGGCTCATGTTGGTTTGCGAGGTGATCATATGCAGCACCATCTGCAACAAGTAGTTTTGATAAACAGAACTCTTGGTGGATAGTCTGCGAGATTGTGCTAGACCATGTCAGTTTTAGCCTAGTAGAAACAGGACTATAATACATTTGCTCACGAACTGCTTGCTGAAGATCTTCAGTCAGTCCTTGGAGTTCCTTCAGTTCAGCCTGATGCTGCTTCCCTCGGAGCTTGTCACAATTTTCTGCCTCGCTAGCAAGACGGTGTCCGCTCTCTATGAGAGTTTCGATGTAGCTCTTTATATCGTCGAGTCGAAAAGGGGCACTGATTGCTTTGCTTCGACTGTTCTGGGATTGAATCGCGAATCCCAAGAACCTAAGCGAGTCGACATATGCTCGGATTATCGTTCTTTGTAGAGCATTCTGTTCTTGATCTGGCAACTGGGACCTAGAGTCGGGGCTTAGGTATAGACTCTGATACCTGGAACACTGTAAGATCAACCCAGTAACTCGGGCAAACCCTGCGACCAATTTACCTCTCAACTCGCTGCTAGCTGAAGAGAACTGTGGCGATTAGCGTGTGTCAAGTCTCCCCCTAAGAGCAATCAAAGGGCAACGTACTACAAGAACGGAGCGTAGGACAGCCCACGGAAGAGCGGCATGGACGGGATCGAAGCTCACGGCCACATCCCCGGCCGCGACAAATTTGTTAAGGATGGACACCGTCTTCTCGACAAATCGATGGGTAGTGCTGTTCTTCTGTTGACCCTTGATTCCTTGCTCTAACCGGTTTGTGATATCGCTTGCGATACTTTCTACGCTGCCACTCTTTCCATAATTTGGGCCCTGCAGAATCTTCATGATTGATTCTTCTGCGTTTCGGCCTTCTTCTGACTGCCGAAGCTCTTGGACGACTTTATCCCATAACCCCTCGTCACTTGCTGAGTCTGCGAGAAGTGTTTCGAGGCCTGACTTCTGTCTACTGTCTACGGTCTGCTCGCGGATTGCTGTAAGAGCTATTGACGAGGAAGAGGGCTCGGTAACGGAAAATTTACGGGCGTCATCTCCTGTTGCCCTTTGGGTTTGTGATGAATGACCCGGAGTCTCTGGTTGTTGCAATTCAACTCTCTCTGGGCCTTGTTAGCTTGTATCCTATCAAAGTTTTGCAATCAAGGTATCTAAGCGCACATACTTCGCGACACAATTATTGGCAAAGGAGTTTGCCCGAGGCCGGAGCGGACTCGAGGTATTCGTCCCAACTCTGGTGAGTTATTTGCGCTACGACCTTTGGGGAAGCGCTCCCACCACTTTTTTCGATTTGCCTCTTGAGACATGGCCTTGGTAGCGAGTTCTTGAGAGGTGAAAGGCTTCAGTCTTTAGAAATAGGAGGTGAAAAGGGACTTCTCTTGGTGGTTTGAGATGCGGTTGTCGTGAGGCTGAGGAGGGGTTTGCAGGTTACCGCGAAGGCACCAATGGCATAGCACCTTGAGAGAGCCTCGACATGAATCGGGATCCAATGAGGGCCAGCTCTTTTTTATACCATATCGAAACACGTGTCTACTCCTCTTCTAGGGTAATGAACGTTGATTTCCTTAGGGCAAGGCTACTTAATTATGAGAATTGTATTAAGTTCGAATGCTGAATGCCATGACGACGCTTGAGACTTTTGAAATGGCAAATTATGTGACCTCCTGATCATGAGCAACGATGTTGTGGCATTGTTTTACCACAATACAATGCCGAACCAATGCCAAATTCAAGAGCCACTTGTTTATCGCAAGTTGCCACGCCGCCGATAACCCTTCCGGGTGAGACGACGACGATTGTCCTTTCAATACTTTGTGAGTCTGTGAAGCTGACAGGAACTGTTTTGTTCAACAGGCTGGAGTGGAGCGCCAAACAGCCAGAGCGGCCTCCATATCCATATCTCCCGAAATGGAAAGTAACTTGGCTGGGGAAGCTGCTGCAAGGGTTGCAGGTGGTCACTGTACAGTGTACTCGCACAAACTTCCGAGACGCACGGCCCAACCGGGAGGGCCCGGGCTCCACGGTTGAGCTGTCTTAGCGCCAAAGTCAGCTTAGCTTAGCAAGCTTAGCTACCCCGCCAAAGCCTGGCATCAGTTCTTAGGCGCGCACAAGCTGAACTGCCATCAACAGTTACACTCTTCAAGTCGCACTGCCTCGCCAGGGCTACCAGGCCTGACGGCGAGCATATTCACACAGTCAGAAAGGTTGGGAATTAGTAAGTTTCATTTTTCTTCTGATGCAACAACCGCACAGGGGAGTTTGGGAGGATTTCACAAGGGTTTGTGAAAAAAAAGACCCTGGCTCTGGTGGCTGGGCGTATCCAACCCAACCACCAAATTCAGGCCCCACGCTCTCGCCGCCCAGCCTCGTCGTGATGCGCCGGCGTCAAAACGTCGCCAGTCATATTTCATCCATTAAGTCTCCCGTCATGCATCTTCTTCTGCATTGCATGACTGTACTAGTAATTGGTCAACCTCAACCTGTTCTTTGTCCAAGTGGACTCTCCTCTCCCTCTCGACGCTTCACCGTTGGACACGAAGCATGAACTTCCAGAACCTCAACTTCGACCATGTGGAGCGACCTCGTACGTGCAGTGAGATAGAACCAGACTCGTGTCGATCAGCTATTCTGACAGCAGCGCGATAGGTGTATATGCCGACCAGCCCAACTTCTACCCGCGAACTCCCTCAAACCATTCAGAACTCACCGTTCGGCCCTTTGCCGACCATCTAGGCGACCGCCACTCAGACCATGCTTCATCCCGCCCGGCATCACCATCACCACAGCCAACCGTTGTCCCGTACGCCCCGACGCCTCCTGACTCTTCTCCCTCCGCGCCCGAGATCTACGGGCCCGACCGGCTTTTTGGCCCTCCATTGGTCATAAGGAATGAGCTGCTTGAGGAGCTAAGATTCAAGCCCCAAATCACTCTCGACCAAATCAACCAGATCGCCTTCCAAACGCAGCACAACACCAACATGGCGAGCTCTGGCTTCAAAGACGAGCTGGCTCTGGCTGCCGGCAAGGTCACTCCCGGCATTGACGATACCCCCTTCATTCAGTATGCGCTGGATGCTCTCACTCGAGATCGGGACACTGGTTATTCAAACCCATCGTCCGGGAGCTCCTGGTCGAATCCCGTCTTACGCTACGTCCCTGACCAAGGACTTGGCTACTATCAACATCAACCTATAATACAACCTCCACACTCTAATCCAGTGGTCACCCGGGACCCTCAAGTGGAAGGATCTCCTCGACGGATACGCCCTCTTCCCGCATTCCAGTCACGGACACCATCTACCTCTTCAGTTTCCACCCTTGCACACGAGCCTACGAAGAAACCCGAATACTATGATTTTGCAGACGATGCCTGGAGGCCTGTCGATAGAGACAGGATCCAGGACGACAGGGCAAAGGTCAACCCCAAGCTCTATTTTCTACCACGAATTTTACGACCCGACTCGATGTTTACGCTAATGATATTATGCGCCCTCATGATTCTCGCACTGATATTCTGTGCTGTGTACTCCCAGGTCCAGGATGGGCTTTGGGCGTACAACGGCACCATATATGGCGGACAGTACTTTGTATTCCGCATTCTCCCGGGGCTTCTCGCCTCCATTATCCTCCTTTACGCCCAAAATCTCATGACGACACAGCTTCGTCTATGGCCGCTCATAACCCTTAACTCAAATCATCGTGGCAACAACAAGAACGCCCTGTTCATGGATCTGTACCTGAGATCGTTTCTCTGGCCACACAAGATAGGCAGCTGGAGCAAGTCGATGCCATTCATCGTCACTTGGCTAATGAACTTCACGCTACCCCTGCAGTCTTGTCTGTTCACGGTCATTCGAGTCGATGGCAAATGGAAGTGGGCAACGACTCAGGGAGTGGCATGGGTCCTAGTAGCGCTATATGGCCTTCTTTTCACGTCAACATTTATTCAGCGCAGAGTTTGGCGGAATCAAAGAACCGGCTTGGCATGGGATCCTCGGTCTATCGCTGATATGATTGCCCTCGTTTCACACAGCAATACTCTAGCTGATTACCGGGGTACTGAACTCTTGGGAAAGCGCGAGGACCTACAGAAGGTACTTAGAAATCGCAACGGTGATTCGCTAAGCTACTGGGGATGGCTCGACAACAGACCCGGTTTGTGGTACGGCATTGGAACTGCCCCAGAGAACTACCCCGGATATCGGGTTGATCGCTCGAGGACAGGACAGGGACTGAATGAGAAAGATGGTCAGTTCGGTGAGAAGATGGGCAATCCCTGGGACGAAGTCGACCTCGAAGGCGGTCCTCTTACCCCTTCCGTACGATATCGGTATCTGCCATGGTGCATGCGAACCAACCAGCTACTGTACTTCGTGGTTGCCGCATTCGTCCTGCTCGTTGCCCTCTTCGTTATCTCGTTCTTACCAGCTACACGGGTTACCCGCGGTTTCCTACCAGGACTGTCGGCTGCTCCAGTTGCTGGAGCATTCTCATCCGCAGATTTCCTGTACAGTTTCATCCCCTCTCTCCTGGGATTGATCATGTTCATGCTATTTCAGTCCCTCGACTTGAATTTACGCATCCTTCAGCCCTGGGCTGAGCTCGCGGAGCACAGTGACGGCGGCGCATTGCCGAAGCCGTCAATTCTGGCTGATTATGCGGCATGCTACCCTCTCCAAAGCACTTACCGAGCCGTGCAGAACCGCCATTGGAGACTCGCCGCCATATCCCTCTTATCTACCCTCTTTGTCCTGCTTCCAGTGCTAGCAGGCGGCATCTTCATGGCGCTCACCGCGCGCGACGGCGTGGTCCGCATGTTCCCCAACGTGCCGCTCTTCGGCTTCGTCCTCGCGCTGCTCGTGCTCTACTTCCTCGGGCTCGTGGCCATGCTCCCGGGGCGCCAGGCCTTCCGGCTGCCACACGCCGTGACCTGCCTGGCGGAGATCATCAGCTTCTGCTCCAACGAGGAGCTGGCGGCGGACGCGCGCTTCAAGGACATCCGCAACAAGACGAGCCTCGAGGGCAAGCTCGGCCTCGACAACCGCCCCGGCATGCAGTCGCGCTGGATGTTCGGCGTGCGCTCCGGCCGCGACGAGCGCCTCGGCATCCGCCCGGCCCACCGCTTCACCGAGCAGCCCGCCATCACGGGCACGCGCATGAGCAGGCGCGACAAGTACCGCCGCGAGCGGGTCAGTCCGCAGTTTGTGTTTCCCGCCCGCGCAGCGCAGACCGCCTAGTTGGAAGGCGGCATTGCTGCGCATCTGTGTCTTTCTACGAACCTTGATGTCATGTATCATGAGCATAGCAGTGGCGTTTTTTCGGTTTTGGATTTGCTGTTTTTTTGTTTGAGACGAGACCAAGGGCATATTTTGATCACGGCTTCTTTACGATTCTTCTGCATGATGCGACATCATACCTCATGGTCTCACGACTTCATGCCGCCATTTTTACGAACCAGATACCTTTTTGATGTTTTAGACTTCTTCTTCTTGAACAGTCCTCGACAGACGAGAGACAATAGGGGGCTTATTTGATCCTTTTTAGGGATGGAACTAGGGTAAGGGAACATATAGTCCGGGGTAAGGGAAGGGGGGTTTAAACACTAGGTCAGGTCGGATGGGAATCAGGATCGAGAATTTGTACCAAAGATCGGAAAGGCTGAAGATGGGATTCTTAAATAGCTGTACAATACAACAAAATTGCCATCCCAGAGGGCCGAAATGGTCCGATGGGTCTCAAAATCATGCCGACCTCTTCCGTCTCGCCACCCTCTCTCTGTGTCGACGATGTCTCAAGGCGGTTTGAGACTTGCGGTGGCCATAGGTGTTGTCGTTCGACCGGACGGCAGGCAAGCTGGGCTCGTGGCGTCTTCCTGTCCGGCCGGCAGTCGTGGCGAGCCGCGGCCAGCCCGAAACGACGCGCGCTGAGGATGAAGGACCGTGCTGAGGATCGAAATGTCGTATGTGGCTCGTCGCTTCTCAACACCTTGCGGCTCGTCGAAGGCGGGGAAGGGCCACGCTTCGCGGGAAAGGGAGAGTTACGGGCGGGACGTTGCAAGTGTGCGGCAGATGCCGCAGATGCCGCGGAAAGGACTATGGCATTGGTGTAACAAGCGTTGCGTGAATTGCTCTCAGTTCACCGCAAGCACGAGGACAAGGCAAGATGATGTGCGAGGATCAGTGGTTTGAACGATTGTCTTATGTGGGTATAATATTTATCGTGAGAAGCATTTACAAAAAAACTCAAAGAGTGAGCTGATGTAACGTGAATAATAGATACGATCCGAAAATGATCGTGTAAGTGAAGGTGAGAAACGCCGTCCCGGTTGTCATGATCATGAAGTCCCTTGGCCGTGAATAGTCATATCGTGCAGATGCCATTGTTCCCAAATCCCCTTCCCCTTCCCAGAAATGCAATTGACTCCTTTTCATGCCTAATGCCCATCCCAGTATCCACGTCTGACAGTGAATACACTTTTCCGCCTAGCGACTCTTGCGCCCCAGGACGCGGGTGAACACCTCGCTCTTCTGCTTCCTCAGGAGTTGCGGGCGCGGCCTGTCGCTCTCGCCACTGAGCTTCACGGAGTTGGTGTCAACCGCAACAGCGGGAGCACCGCACGTGGTATCGGCGCGCGCCCGGCGCAGCTGCTCCTTCGCAGTCTCGCTGCCTTTAGCCGTCTTGCGGCCTTCCGAATGGCTGCGCTTGTGATGGCCGTGGTGGCCTAGCGCAAGTCCGCGCACGAAGCGCTTCGCAAAGCTGTCCGACTCTGCGGAACCCTCCTCATCGCTGTCATCGTCAAAAAAAGAGGTGACGTTTGGCGGAGGGGGTGGAGGTGGGATGCGCTCAGGGCAAAGCGGCGCACTGGCAAATGTGGTGATGGTAAGAGGTGTAGTAGGCCTGTAGCAGTATCCAGATGCAGTAGTAGAGGAGGATGGTGGGCGGGTGCTGCTGGTTGGTGTCTCTGGTGATGGAAAGGTTGGGCTGCTCATGGGCTGAGAGGAGGCCGTAGACTCAGACCGGCTGCGGAAAGTGGCTAAAGATGGTCTGCGAGCGCGGGACTGTGGTCGTGAGCCTGCTGCGGAGACCTGATCCGCTGACGAGATTGGAGAAGTTGCGGTTACAGGTGATTGCGGTGGTGGTGATGGGAAGCAGAGCATTGGCGATACAGGGGCTGACACGCTGTTGGTCCAGTTTAGATACTCTAGAGTAATGGAGCCCTCAGAGGCGGGCACGTGAACATGCTTGGGCTTGGGACCCCGGCGGATAGATGAAATGGAGTGGCTAGCTTGAGTATGTGAGTGGATGTTGGTATGTGGCCGCTGCGCTGGTCGAGGTGCTGTGGTGTTGCCCTCCGGTCGTGTTGGTAGTGATGATATCCTTGGTGGCAGTACTGGCCGAGGTGGCGTAGGTAGTTGCTGAGGAAATAGAGAGTAGCTAGGCTTGTTGGCCAACTTCGGCTTCTCTGCCGATGGAAGTGGTGGTAGAGGCCAAGTTGGTGCGTGTCCCGAATCTGATCCTCTTCGGAAGGTTTGTGACTCTTCGTCTTCCTTTCCACTAGGTAGACGTCTAATCTGGGGGCTGGATCCTCTTCGTGCAGTTGGGTATGGTACACCAGCAGGGTACAGTCCTCGTCTTGCATCTCGGAGGTGTCTCCTTTGCTGTTTAGCTACATCGCCTTGCCAGAACGAATCCCATAGTTCGGCACCAGTAACATGGTACTCGTGGTCGTCCTCATTAGAAGCCTCCGAGCCCTGGTCGTCTACCATGCCCGGCACGGAGCAGTCCGAACCAAAGGAGACCCGGTCCTCCGTCCGCTCACATCGTGATTCCTGTCTTGACTCCTGTCGTGATGAGGGTTCTTTCCTGGGGTAGGAATAATTGGAGACTGGGTAGTATTTAGAGACCAACTTGAGGTCAACGAGTCCTCCTTGGCGCTCCATGGTGCTGGTGTGTGCTGTATAACACTGGGCTGCAGCTGTACGATGATGCAACACATGCAGGCGCAGATGTGTGTGTTCGATGGATCGAAGATTTCCCAGATCACAGAGAGGTTGGCGAGATCTCAAGTTTTCTTTCTGACGTCGCCAAATCCTTCCTGGGGGCTGCCCGGTCAGATTTGTCGTCAGGGGTGGTCGGTCAAGACAAGGTGTGGTAGGAAAGTCAATCCAATATATTATCGATTGGGGCGAGATCTCATCAAGGAGGGGACGATCATACAGGATATATGCACAGTCCACCAGGGGTCACCCCAACGCGCATCCAGAGGGCGAGTGTACACAAAGAGCAAGGGAAACCACAACACACGAGGGAGAGACATACAGGAGGAATGCCGGCGCAAGCTTATCCTTGGTTTGGTGTGTACGTCGGTGTGGGCCCTGCAGATCGGGTCTGTGGATGGGGGGAGAGAGATGTGGAGAGGGTCTCTGCAGGTCTCTACCCACTGCTCTTCCCATTGTGTGTGTACATCGTCTCATGATGTGTCTGTGTGTGTATGTGTATGTCTGTTGTGTAGAGAAGGCAGACCATACACAGAGAAGTCTCACGGGCGATGGAGCATCCTCTCGGAAGCCGGAATGGCGCCAGACCAGGCTCAGCAAGCTTGAGTTCAGAGAGACGGGATAGGCGGTTGTCGATTGCGCTTGTGCAACCCGATAGGTCACGGCTCCACAGATCTGACAAGGCAAGGAATCGTAGCAAGCATCACGCATAACCCCTGCGGACAGCATGGGAGACAGGGGGGCCAGAGGGAGGACAGACTCGACCGGCAGTTAGGCCGGGGGCAGGGCCACTCGCCTGCGAGGCTAGGGAAACAAGCAAGCAAAGGGGCTGGAATGGCCCAAGCAGATGCAGTAAGGGCAACAGAGAGAGGACTAGCGCCGATCCCAGGCTGGTGGGCTCGCTGCCAATGCCAAGTGACGTGTTGGCGGCCGAGGCGAGCAGCGCCATGTTTGGATCTGTGGTAAGAATGCGCCGGGGGGCGCGTTGTCTCATTCCTGCGCTGTTGTGTGGTCTGCTGGTGCAACACTTGTACAGCACCGCCTGTGTCCGTCGCCTCTGTTCCCCCCCATCTCTGCGTTCTTGGTAGGCTCTACTGCAGTTTTATGCAGTGTTACGGTGGTAGACAGGAGGCCAGACTACTCTGGCGCCGCTGACTTGCAAAGAAAATGTCTCTGTCAAGGCTCTTCTTCGGTCTTCTTGACCATTATAGAATCGGCTCAACGAGTCAAGTAAATCAAGCCAGCTGTCCAGGCTGTCAACCCTCCGAGGTTCTTCGGCTCCTTCGGCAGCTGCAAGTGACTCGTATACGAGCTTGTAATGGAGTTGCGTGGAAGGGAGCTACGCAGACGATCAATTCCATCCCTTCTCAGCTTTTGCTAGATGCTACAGCCAACGGAGCCTCCACAGCCTTCTCGCTGCACTTGGAGTGGGAGTTCATGACGTTTGAGCTTGGACAGCGATCTCGATACTGTCTGATAAACGCAGCCGAATGCCACCGACGACTGAGACAGTTGCACATCGCTGGCGAGCTCGAGTTGTCAGCGGCTGCTGGACCGCCTGCCATTGACGCAAGTATGTCCTGGAGCTGGTGCTACGAGTGGGCAGTGGGCGGCTCCCCTGCCCTCCCCGCGAATCGCGACAAGATAGTCCTAGCTAGCAGATGCAAAGCTCGATTGGCGGCCCTGGCTTAACGCCCTGGCTGGCGTTGTCGATCTCCCGGGTCAGAGATCTGCCCTCCTGCAGCGATAGGCATCCTGAGGCACCTCAGCCAGTCTCTCGTCAAGCCAAGCCGTGTTTAAAAAGGCGAGTAGCGGCCCTCTTTTCGAGCCTCCCTCGCGTCGGGTCCTTCCTTTGGGGCTTCTCCTCACGTCCCGATGCTCGCTCTTGGGAGTGTTTGGCTTCCCCCAGTCGCTGGTCTCCACTGTTGACCTTGCTTTTGCTGGCATCTGGATGACGACGCCGTAAAACCCACAAACCACCACAAAGACGTTGTGCGCGAGGTGCGGCGCTCGACTGACACTTGACTGACGGATTGAGGCGTCGGCGGTTTTGCTTTGGCTTGTTCTTTGTTCTCTGTTCTGGCGCTGGAGGGATGTTTACATCCGCTCGCTCGTGCCAGTCAAGCCACCAGTCGGCGCACCGGCGTCTTCAGTGGCCCCAGCGTGTCTCTGTTCCCCTCTTTCCCTTCTGCCTTGAAGGATTCGATGATGCCATTACGAGAGAATGTCTGAAGAACAGCTCCCTCAACCCAGCGCTACTGTTGTTAGCTTGCGGGCTGTGTCGATAATGCACAGCAAGGAATAGACTCGAGAGTGTAACTAGGCGAATGAGTGGGCAGAGTTCGCAGCAGGGAGAGGGAGAGGGAGAGCAAGGATGGCAGGTTCCAGATCCAAGGGAGAGAAGAAACTCGCATTAGCACGCACTCTTAGTGCTGTATCTGGCAACCCTAGTACCACGCTACCACCCCAAACGCTTGCCACAGCGTCTCTAGCACCAATTCCACGCCCTTGATCCCAGCAATCTGGAAGCATCGTCTCCCCTGCCATCGTCCCATATCCAGCCATTATCCTCTGCATCTTTGCATATGAGTGCGACTTCGTACTACTGTACTACGATCTATCACTTTTCTTCCACCTGAGATTGTAGATTTTCCGCTGCAGGTTCCAGCTGGAACATCCAGGTTCTCGGGGAGAAGCTTCTTAGGGCGTTAGGAAGATGACCAGGGCAGTCCAGGCCTGTGATAGTAACAGCCACGCATGCATGGACAGCTACGAACAGCGGCTATGGAAGCTGAAAACAAAGCGTCATCAGATCTCTTATCAGCAAGATGCAACGCTGCCAATGCAAGCTGTAAGGCCGTACTTACTATGTACTCCTCGAGTCATGTCCGTCATCGCCACCCGTATGGAATCTGTCCGACGCCGTCCGTCCCGGGATGCTACCGCAGCATACCCGGCGTCCCACCGTTACCCCACCGACCCGGTCTCATTCCAACGCGTCCCTCACCTCGGACGCTACGTACGGGGCCTGGCTCCTATTGTTGTATCATCCGCCGGAGACCGTCACTGTCACTGGCACCCTCGAGATCATCTGGTCACTCCGGCTGAATGCACGGCCGTAGGTCTGGTCCTTCCACGTCTTGTCTTTGCTGTGCCTCAGCTCTGCTCAACTGCTCCACCATGTCTTCCTCGTATTGTCGGTGGTGTGATATTTGAAGAATCTTCTCACAGACGCCGACCTTAGAGAGGCTGGGGGGTTGCCCACTCTGTTTGTCTGTCTTGTCTACCTACACATGCCCGTAGGAACGTTTCAGTCTGTCAGAATGTTTGTCCGCAATGTTGCGAGCTTGCTCATTGAACTGTCTTAGCACAGGAAGGCCTCTCGGCTTTCGCTCCAGCTAGATGGCGGCCAGCATGTTGCACTGATATTTCCATTGATAAACAAATTGGAGCTATTGGCCTGGCAGTGCTTCTAAATCATGTCCAATCTTTCACAAGTGGCCGCCTCATATCACTCACTGATGGGCAAGACATCTGCGATTAACCCTTCGATTCAAATTCAATATATAGCTTTTCTCCTTGATTCCACCTCACCTAATCCAAAGTCAAATGTCTGTCCGAATTCTCACTCCCATAACATGTCATTCTCCCATACAGGGTTACTGTTTAATTGCTCAGCGTTGTAGCCAAACACGCCTTCACGAGGATTCCGCAAGAGGTGAGAATCGGCGCAGTTCAGAGTTCTGATCCAATGGTGATCAGCGACGCCAGGGGAGCCAGGTATCCAGCACTGCGAGAGACTTTGGCGCCGTTCTGCTGAGATTGGTGAAGCTGTCACCAGAAGAGCGGCGGCCGGAGCGGCAGTCGAACCCCATTGAGAGCGAGATCGTAGACATTGTGGCGGAGTGCCCAGAGTCTGCGGGGCCTTCATAGTGACCTCGCGAGCAGAAGATGGACCGGCAGTAGTGACGACCCCATTGAAAGCGAGATCGTAGACCTTGTGGCGGAGTGTCAAGAGTCTGCGGGGCCTTCATAGTGACCTCGCGAGCAGAAGATGGACCGGCCGTAGTGACCACTTTGTGGCGGAGTGTCAAGAGTCTGCCGGGGCCTTCATAGTGCCCTTGCAAGCAGAAGATGGACCGGCCGTAGTGACCACCTTGTGGCAGAGTGTCAAGAGTCTGCGGGGCCTTCATAGTGACCTCGCAAGTAGAAGATGGACCGGCAGTAGTGACCGATCGAGAAGCCTTCGGGACGAACGAAGGGGGCAATGCCTTGGAGGAGAGGCGAAGACATCTCCGCCTGTGACACGTCCGACCTTGAAGGACGGTCCCATTCACCCAGATTCTTGCGGCCTCTTGATAACCTCTTGATGAAGTTCTCGTCCATCCAGGGCTCCAGTTCTCTCCGAGCGGCAATGTCGTCAACGTTGATGATAGGAAGATGACGCTTTCCACATCATCAACGTTGACGATATCACCGCTCGAAGGAGTTATTCGTAATCTGACAACAAGAAACTTTCCCGACGCAAGCCTGAAGCACAGACAAATCCTTCGTCTGGTTCCGCATGCGTTTCTGCTCAGATGTCGCAGCGTCGACTCGCCGCTCCCAGCAGAGCCTGTGTATGGCATCCACAGGCTCCAGCTCACCCTGCCAAAGCGTCTTGCACTACCTCACCGATCTCAGCAGAGCCTATGTATGCCATCCACAGGCTCCAGCTCACCCATCCAGAGGGTCTTGGCAGCCTCGCCGCCACCAAACTGTGCTGGGGGGCGTGTCATTGAGCGTGGCGGGTGTCTGCCAAATTCTGAAGCGCCAGCCGAATCAGGAGCTTTGGATTCGCTGCAATTCTGGTTGGTAGCAGACATTGACCACGCTTGACCTTGAATGCAACTCCAAATGTTGGAGGGAAGGTCTCTCCTCCCACCCATGTACAAACGTGCATGGGTGTTACTAGCTCTGCTAAGCAGAAGAAGAGCTACAGAGAAAGCAACTCTGTCTCGTGCAACCCCTGCGCGGCAGTCGAGGTTGAACACGATTATGGGATGGGTCTGTCTTCAGATTGAGACCGACATCGTCATCAGTTTTGTATTCATTGATCTGCGAGAGAGGAACAGAGGTCAGCATGCCTCCAGTATCACAGCATTTCCTGCTCTAATACATGGTATGGTATGATTGAGCAAGTGCGACCGAAATTCCGGCAACTGCCACAAGGCTAATGCCTTCCCAGACAAATCGACTCACCTTCCTTTCACAAGCAATGCAGGGCACACTCGTCGGTACAACTTGACATGCAACGCCACACATGACTGCCCAGATCTTCTAATATCTATCACTTGAACATAGTGATGCTAGAAGTCAAAAAAGTTGTTAGAAAGCGCTCAGGTCTGTCGAGGAGGGCATGTCTTACATCTGTGTGCTTGTGGTCTGAGAGCATTTGTGATCGCCTTGTATGGCGACAAGCAACACAGCTAGTATTGCAAAGAAAGGATGCTCAAAGTGCTGGATGTTATGCTGCAGTGTTTGATTGAGAGGAAATCGATATTGGATTTGTAACGGATGATGGAGGTGGATGATGGAGGTAAAGATGTGTAGGTTGAAAGAAAGGAGAAAGAAGACGCGCTCTGGCTAGGGGGGCGGAGGGTATTTATATTTTGCATAAACACGCTAGCGCTGTCATTCTGAGTTATTCACTTCTATTTACAGGTTCGAAACTATTCTGAGCGCTTCTAGGATATGTAACCCCTTATGTTTACTCACGTGAGAAGAAACCTATGGAAAGGGGTTAGGAGACTAGGTCGCTATTGTCTGACGTAGTTGCCCACAGGCAGCCAAGGCAACAGCACTTCATATGCGCTCTGCACTTCCTCGGAGGAAGTGGTGCCTTGAAATTTAAGGATAGGCTGCTATGTCTGAAATTGCACAGTCACTGCCCTTTGTCCGGCCTATGTTATTATAGCTATTTAACAAAGACTTTTGGCCATGGTCGATGTAAGCCTTTTCTATCTTAGACTGAAAAGAGGTGTTTGATACAATAACATTTGACAACTATTTTTTATAATGAAAGTCAATTGAATGCAATTCTGGTCTACAAAACTAATGGTATATATTCAAAAGTAATCAAAATCAAAGGATATCAGATCACAAGTAGTATCCTATGGGAGATAGTTCACAAATACGAGGCATCTTTTGGGTATGGTCAGGGGCATAGACTAATATTTCGTAGTCGTTCTAATCTAAGCGTCGAGCTTAAGACGGTCAAGCATTACATCGATCTTCCTCAGAAGGATTTGATAGTTGAGGGCATCTGATGCAAATTCATCTTCAACCACCTCTCCTTCAAGGGTCTTCACACCACCGTCCTCAAACACAATGGGTTGCAGTTGAGCCACAGGCGTAAGCACTGTGCCATCTCCTGTAGCATTTCCGTTTTGGGGCTCGGCTTGACCGTCCCTTGCAGCAAGCTCCTCCACAACGGCAGTGTTGATCTCCCCATTCTCATCCAACATCTCATCAAGACCTGCATCCTCGAAACGGAGTCGGAAGCGCTCTGACAGGTAGTATCGTATATCGTCCAACAACTCGATCGTATCGGTTTCCTCTCTTGTCTTTAGCCTGGAGGCACTCTCCTGGATCAGGTCGGCAAATTCGGGTTCATCGATATAATCCTCTAGCCGATAAGCTAGGTATCTTGCGGCAAATTCTTCCAGCCGCTGTACCTTCAGGTCCCAGGCCGCGTGAATAACATCGTAGATATTGATGGGTTCCATCTCGACAACCTCTCCATCGCCATTCTCAGCAATATTATGTGTTCGATCAATCAGAACATTGTTGCTTGCACTGCCCAGTGTGCTAATGGCAACCGCTGCCTTTGCTTTGAGCTTGTCCAAGAACAGCATGTCCGCAGTGTAGAGAACATCCAAAGCCAAGTCAAGTGGGCAGTCGGCTTTCTCGGTGTACAGAAATGTCAATATGATCTCGAGAACCTCTGGTATACAGTCAAGCTTCACGACGTGAAGGTGCTCTGACTTTTGCGCCTCCAAGAATTCACTAGAGAACATGGTTTCGAAATACGGACTCCGTATGAGCATTGCTCTGTGGACGGGATACAGAACCGACCGTTTTGGTTTCCGAGCTCCGTTGACCTGTTGAGATCCAGCGCCAGGTCCGATTGGGATGCCATTAATTCCGATATTTGCGAATTCTTCCACAAGCTCCTCCTCATCTTCGACCTCATCTGCCCGGAGGAGACAATCGGCAAAGATGGAGTTGTCGTGTATCCACTTAACCTCATGAGCCTTGCGCGTATCAACTACCATTTTGTGAGCTAGGACATGCTCCCGGAAGAAACGCTCAACTTGTGATTGCGCCCTTTCGACCTCATCCTGATACCTTTGCCGAGCTAGTCGACGGTCATTAGCGGAAAGGACGGCTTCCCAGAGCTTCTCAACCTCGAGGTGCTTGCTGATCTTATCAATTCCCTTAAAAACTTCTTCCTCGGAGGTTGGACTTCGCGGATCTACCAAATCCCTCGGCAGTTCGCCGAGGTACACATACTGCAGCACGACACGGAAGGCCTCGATAGGTACTGTATGTGACAACCGCCATACTGAGGTCTCAGGAGCATCTGCCAGCTTCTCGCGAAAGTATGGTGTCCTGGAGGATAGGAGAAACTTGTGTAGGTGGAAGGATTCCGAGCCGGCAATCAACTCGATATCTGAGGTCTTGGGTATTTGACGAGAGTACAGGGCCGTGATATGAGATGACCACGGCTGCAGGGGGTCTGTAGATTTAGAGTAGTCATATGACAGCAACAGATTCCGTATCCTGTCATTGAGTGCGTTGTAAACCGCTCTCTCGCCCTGAAATGTGCTCCGTTCAGCTAAAGCACCTATGATTGAATCAACACATGGATTTAATAGATCCTGATAGATAGGACCTACCAGATTCTAGTAGTAATTGAACTAGTTCAAAATGACCGCAAAGGCTGGCCTAAATATCATTCATAAGCACGTGGAGTTCTTAGGGGGAGAGGGGGGTCTATGAGGGGATTGGAAACACTCTGCCCCGCTTCCACATGATGCACTTACAACAATCAAAGGTGTGTAATCGTAGGGGTCTTTTCCGTTAATGTTGACTCCATTTGATATCAGTTCTTGGCATGTCTTTAGGTCACCCCGCCGGCAAGCTTCTAAGAAGCTACCAAATTCAGCAGTCAGGTCAAGAGGATTCTCATCTCGAAGGATACCACTTTCGATGAGCATGTGCTCGTCCTTCAACTTTGCTTCGAGCTCGTCTTTGCGCAAAACCATGATGGTAAGGAAAAACTATGCAATCCAAGTCTATATCAAGAAATCTTCTGTCTAGTGTATTCCATGCTTGAAGAAAGGGAAAACTGAAGAGCCTAGCCGCTTCGGACTTTAGGATACGGCCCCGGTTGTGGTGGCGTTGGAGAGAGTGTTGATAGTGCACGGGCCAATTGATGACAGATGAGATTCCCCGGTGCAGGCGCTGCAAGGATATCTTTTTTGTTTGCGTCATTCCCTGAGCGTTATCGATAAGGGATAATTATTCCTCCACAACCGCCCACCAATCCTGAAAGCGGGACCCCTGCCCCAGGTACCAGGCGTTGCTACAGCAGCAAGGCCGATTGTTTATTCTGAGCTGTCTTTCGACACTAAGATCGCCGCCATACCATTATGCATTAACTTCGCTGTACTGCTCTGCACGACACAACTCGACAACCATCAACAATCACGCAGCAGTACTAACAACAGCAGGTAAACACAGCTTCGATCCCGATCTTCTCGGTAGCTTATGGATCACGGTGGCTTCATTTGACTGAGGTTTTCGGCATTTTGATTTCCAAGATGTCGGAAAGCGATAAGTATGATGTGCTCGAGAAGATCGGTAAGTCATTGTGTACCCTTTCATCAATCACTAGCAGTTTTCTATGATCCTGACAAAGGCTGTCAACACAGGCCATGGCTCCTTTGGAGTCATCCGAAAGGTGCGCAGAAAGGTGGATGGCATGATTCTCTGCCGCAAGGAGATAAGCTACCTGAAGATGTCGCAAAAGGAGAGAGAGCAGCTGCATGCCGAGTTCCAGATCCTATCCACACTCCGCCATCCCAATATTGTGGGCTACTACCACCGAGAGCATCTCAAGGCAACACAAGACCTTCACCTCTACATGGAATACTGCGGCAATGGAGACCTGGGGCGCGTCATTCGCGACCTGCAGCAGAAGAACCAGTATGCTGAAGAGCCATTCGTCTGGAGTATTTTCGCCCAGCTCGTTACTGCACTTTTCCGTTGCCATTACGGTGTTGATCCGCCAGAGGTAGGGAAACATGTGCTGGGTCTGGGAGCTACGGCGAAACCGAAGGCCCCTACTGGAGGCATGGTCATCCTGCACCGAGATCTGAAGCCGGAGAATGGTAAGTTCAAAGACTAAATTACTGTAGAATATTCTAACCCAAAACAGTCTTCCTTGGCGCAGACAACTCGGTCAAGCTCGGTGATTTCGGTCTCTCCAAGATGATTCAATCCCATGACTTTGCATCAACTTATGTGGGAACTCCCTTCTATATGTCACCAGAGATCTGTGCCGCAGAGAAATACACTCTGAAATCCGACATATGGTCTTTGGGCTGTATTATCTACGAGCTCTGCACGCGAGAACCCCCCTTCAACGCCAAGTCACACTTCCAGCTGGTTCAGAAGATCAAGGAGGGCAAGATCGCCCCCTTGCCTTCCGTTTACTCAGCAGAGCTTACAGCAGTAATCAAAGACTGCCTGAGGGTCAATCCGGATCGACGGCCTGACACGGCCGCTCTCCTTAATCTCCCTGTGGTCCGATTGATGCGCAAGGAGAAAGAGGTAGTTGATATGAGTAGGGTACTGAAGACTAAAGAGGAAGCTCTCGAGAAGCGGATTCGAGAACTGGATCAAAAGATCAGCTCCGTGGATGCTGATAAAGCCTACATACGTCAGGAGATTGATTCTTCATTACGTCGCGAGTGGGAGGTCAAAGCACGTCTAGAAATCGATCGACTAGTCAACACAGAGATTGAACAGCTGAAGAAGAAATTCGACCAGGAAGTTCAAGCACGCGTTGAGCTAGAACTCCAACAGCAAAAGAAGACAGTCACTTTCAACGAGGAGGAGCTCGAGCCTCAGGATTTCTCATCATCAGTCACAAAGTCTGACTACCCCTTTTCCTCAATCGGTGCCGGCAGCGCCGATGGAGAATTCCCCTCTACAACAGACATCACTGAACTATCAGTTGACTCACCAGACACTTCTGCTCACGAAGTGAAGAAGCCCACCCGTACCCCCTTCGGCCGAGCCCAGACCATGTTTGCAGGCACCCCAATGGATATTGAGATGGCATCACCGTCTCCAATTGCCATTGCATCGCTGTCTCTATCTCCTAGACGGACAGCAGCCACTAAAGCTCCTAATGCTCACCAGCCAAATATCTTCACTATGCCCGGCGCAGTTGCTGGAGATCCGCGCTGGGAGGCTACACGCGACGGGCCGGGACTTGGATCTGATTCAGATTCAGAAGACGAAGTGGTCATTCCTTCACCCACGAGAATGATCAAGTCTAGCAAGAACCCATTTTCGTCAAAAACGCGACCTCAATTGTCGCATATGAAGACCGCTCCTGTCAACCGATTGAAGTCGCAACCTTCACTACCCGCACCCTCCAAAACTACCGGCGCAATCCCGACTATCGGCTCGAGCCAAGATCTTCGTCAGGAACGAAGCAATGGTGCTCTGCGAGAACGGTGCACCTCCCCCAACCGCCGATTGTCTAAGATCCCTTCGGCCGCCAGTCTCGCACCAAACGGCGCAGTGGACACCACACCGCAGGGTCTGACGCGTAAGCCCTCATTCACCAAGAAGGACTTTGAGCCACCATCCTCGGGTCTGGTGAGCAAGGCCGCGCCCAAAAACAACATCAAAGGCCGCACGCTTGTGGAGCTTCAGCAGGCCCGTGCCGGTGGTCGACCTCTAAGTGCCGTCATGGGAGCTGAGAACAATGTTAGCCCCAAGCGTGCCTTCAAGGAGCACGTTGTTGCCACTCACCGTGGAGCTGCATCTGAGCCTGCTGCCATCTGGGATCCGGAGCATGACGAGATGCCCAGCCCCTTCCTTGTGCGAAGAAAGCCAATCGCTCGGGTATAGATCACAAGCCACCAGCACCATGGCTTTCTGCTTTAGTTACTTTGATTGCATCACGAAGCTTTGTTCAAGAGACGAGATACCACACATAAATCACAAACGCAACTACATCTGGATGGGCTTGTACTGCCCCCTAATTTTTCTTTTGTCACAGAGAGATGGATGATGACATGGACCGGATGGAAGGATGGATGGATGTGCCCAGAAGAATTGACTGACACGCTTGTTACGGACGATGACATCGTACCGCAAAGCAAACCACAACACTGCTTTCTTTATTCGGTGGACAAGCAGTAATTGCACAACAACTGCTGTCTCGCCACACTTTGACCGGCTCGTGAAGCCTCGGAAGAAAGATTGGCTGGCGAACTCTGGAGGGACGAGGCGTCTAGGCTCTTCATCAGGGGTGTTACTCTCGGCTTGTTTTCTGGTTTGAGCATGTGCTTGTGAGACCATTTACACATGGCGTTGGGAAAAAACGAATTCCTGGATGTTGACTTGTTGATTGTTTGGCGTACATGTATATTTTTTGCCTCAGACTCTGTACACTAGTTTCCTCTAGGTCAGGGTAGCAAAGGGAAAAGGAACGCATCTAAAGAACGTGTTTAAAATGATGGTGTCTCTTCATGAGCGCCTCAATGATGCTGTGGTTGTTTCTAGCGTTTCTGGAACCACAAACAAAACGTGTCCAACGACGACGCGGCTTTGGCCGGTGGTGGGTTCGTGACGCCTCCACACACACACTCGCTTTCACATTCGCAGCCTCGTCTGTAGGGTGACGTAGTAATCTAAGACATCAACGGCGCTCTAAAGGGGAACCCGCACTGTCGATCACTTTGCTCGCACGCCGCTAAGCAAGCAAGGAAGCGACACCAGCTTCCACTCCTATCTCGATCGCACCTCAGTGTCATTTGCACCAACCTCCCTCATGGGGTTCACTCCGTCGGCCGCGCCCTTTTTCATCACACCAATTACCGTTGTCAGAATCCGCAATCGGGGCCGCTCCGGCGCCCACAAAGTTTGCCTCTCGCCCTAGCTTCGCGGGCTAGGGAGCGCCTCATAACCCTTCGTACAGCTCGTGTACTTACCCGACGTGACATCGTCACCGGCGCCGTCTGGACTTTGTCATTACGCGAGGGAGAAATTCCGTCTCCAAAGCATCGACGTCACGGTCGCTTAAAGCTTCCCGGGCGAAGTAGGCCGCGAGCACGAGCGGGTCTTCGGGCGTTGCTTCTCGCTTGAACTCTCGCCCTCCGAGTGACGGAGCCGATGGATCTATCCACCGCTCCCTTGTGAACCGGCCTTTTGCCTGCGGCAACCGCTAGGTACTCCGTCGGCCATGCAGGGGAGATGCGAAGGAGATCATCTGGAACATGAGGAACCCTTGTTTTCCGCGCTCTGGCTGTTAGACAGGGCGCCACCACCACCACACTTCCCTGGCGGCCATGAGCGAGGCGTGCGATACCTCGTGGGAGAGACGGGTTCCCGAGCCACGATGGCCGCGATGGCCCGGCTTCGTGCTGTTCCGTGCCACCAAATGCCACGAGGTGCGGGAAGCCCAGCTGGCGTAGGAGATCGCGGGATAGCGGCCAGGGTCCAGAAGGCGTGCAGACCAACGGCAGACGGCGACGTCGGCCACCACCACTACCGCCAGCTACTCAGCCCGCACAATAACTAACGCAGCAACCACCTTCGTGCAAAAGGTGCCATCGCGCGCGTGGGCGTGTGACGGCATTTGCAGCAGTGGCTGAACGCCGTAGCCCCTTTTCCTGAACTCTTGCACATGTCCAGGCTAAGGCAAAACAGAACGAGGCGCCGCCGCTGGGCCAAGGAAGGTGGGTGAGGGGCAGGCCGGCTGGCTATTTTACCTCGTGCTCGAGCAGAAGAAAAACGCGCCAGACACCGACCGGTGAAGGACTAGAATCCAAAGGTCAAGGGACTAGGTAAGCGTGAGAAAAAGAAAGCAGGAGCATAGAGAGACAAAACCGATGGCCCGAAAGGGATAGGATAGAATGACAGCTCGGGAAACGCCCCCCTCAGCTCCCTAGATTCACCTACGGCTACGGGCCGTTTAGAGTGCTTGGTCCTCTCCCAGTACCGTGCGAGTGTTGCTTGCTTTTTCTTTCCTTCTTTTGCGATTCTGTGGCTCTGTGGCGCTTTTATGCTTGTTAGGTTCGAGAAACGACCATCTCCACCGACTGAGCCTAGAGGGCGAGTCGAGGCGAAAAGCTAGGACCGACCGAAAGGCATCTGGAACCGAGTGCTGGCGGTTTCCCATCCGCAAGGCCTTCCTACTTGGTGCGCGAGAAAAGCAAATCCAGAGGGAGACAAAGTGACAAGACACGGCTCGTAGGGCGCCTAGACGCAGCCACAACAAGCTGGCTTTGCGCTCCGTTGCTATCTCAACGACACAGAATGCTGAACGTGGCAGGTTGCGGCACATTGAGGTGAAGACAAGTCTCAAAACTCACAAAGCGATCTAGCATTGGATCTGTGACATGCTTCACACAAGTTCTAGTTCCGTTCATTAGCCACATGAGGCGTTGAGAAAACGGACGCAGCCACTGAAGTCAGGGCTGAGAGAGGGTGCTTCTCCGGGTACGGCACGTTGCTCAAAGACCTAGCTCTTTGTCAGCCCTTCGTAAGGACCAACACGTTCTTCCTTTTCACGTTGCTTTTGCTTCCCAGTCTGAGGCCAGAGTTATCATCCTGCAAAGTTGCGATTAAAAAGAAATCATATATGACATCTGGCAACGATTCAGTCCACGGCTGGGCCACCAAAAACCAAGCATCACCAGTATAAGCGGCTATAATCATCTCTCAAGCTATCTTCGAGAGGGCCATGAGTTACGGCGTAGCTTACCACCCCTTCACCCTTCCGGCAGGTGCAAGGGTGCCGGAGAGGATCGCCGACAGCCACCCTTGCATCGCTTCCCAGTGTTGTGGTGGTGGTGTGGAGGGAGGTGTGGCAGTTGGAATGGGAACACCCCCATGGACATCGGTTTGGGGACCATTTACCGGAATCTCATCTTCAGGACATAACATTTGTACCTGTAAACTCAGAGTCATCCGAGTGATCTACAGTCTTGAAGCGTACTCAAGTTGTCGCTCTTGAACCGCCAAGAGCATTTTTACTCTCATCACTTGATCTCGTGTGTTTTGCTTAGCTCGTACCAAGTCCTCGACTACATGAGCAATGGACCCATGGAATGAAATCCGCTCAAATCACCTGCAGAGATGCCTGGTTTGTGGATGAAAACTGCAGGTCTAGCCGATCTTCTTGGAAAGGGATCCAATAGCTGGATCGTTTCCCTGGTACACCACAACTGCATTGTGTAGGTTGGCGGGTCTAAATAGTGTGTACGAGCCTGTACAAGCTCTGGACTTGTGACTTTAGAGAAGAGTGGACTGCCTTCAGAGGTTCATGGTGGGAGGGTTCACATCTTCCGGGTTGGCAAACTGTGATAGAAAGAAACAACAGACCGACGATCACATCTGAAGTCACTGATACGCAGACGCCGGACTTTTGTCGTACCTGCAATTGCTTGAAAGCTCTGTGATCTCAGCATCCCAGAATGATTTGATTCGTCATTATGGATCCTGTAATTGTGTGTTCCAGGTAGCATACTTTTTGGAAGCCTCTCAAGTGCTAAAATGGCGATGTGCCATCGGCTGTGATGGAGTAGTTGCCGCCTCCTTGCCTCTGGCAGTGGCACACAATCTTTGTGAGCCCCAGTGGAAACAAATGGAAGTTATTACATTTGGAAGACCTTCTCATTGTGGCTTTCATCCAAGCGAGCCCGAACCCGGCTGCTTTAACTTCCAAGTCATAGTCTTGATAGTTCTCCCTGTGCCGTCTTCCGAACTGGCTCTTTTCTACAACACATAGATACCAAAAGGCTTCAAAGAAGTGGACTTTTGCTGGCAAAGGAGTGTTACCGATAGAAGTGCTAGAGCTTATTCGCGCTCATCCGTTGGACTGCCATTGCTCGTCTGACAGGGTTAAGCCATGTACGCCCAGTCCCATACACCGGACAGCCCTCGCCATATTTGACTACGACAGTTTTCGTCTAGGTCAGACGCGCCAGCAAAACCATTTATCCACTCCTCCATCATTGGAAAGAGCTGCCGTTGACCTCAACTCATGTGGAAGCTCGCATACTCCGAGGATGGGAATGCTGATGTGTCACTCCGGATGAGACCTGCAGTGCTCACGACAGGCAAGAATTCCAAGCCAATACTGATCAAGGTTACTTGCATCAGTACGCCAATAGTGATCTTTGGGCGGCTGGCGAAGTTGCAAAATTGGAGGGGAAACACAACGAGATTAGGGTATAATAAACGTGATATAGGTGCGTACCCAGCAGGGAAGAATCTCAAAAGGGGCCACATAGCGATCAAATCGACCAAGCAACGCCAGCGTGGCTTTTTGCTTCGCCGTGGTCTAACGGCTTTCTATCCTTGAGGTGCCCATTCTGGAATGTAGCCTGGTTCAGTTGACATGGGCTTGATGCCTTCCTGACTTCAGGGTTCATCTCGACAACTTGAGCCAAGATGACATCACGCCTTGGATCGACTACCGTACCCAGTCAACATGACCAGTATCTTAATTCAAGCAAGTAGACTCGGCCGGCACCTATGGAATGCATGTGACTGTGACTGCGTGCAGCAATCTTGATGGGGAAAGGGGAGGACGAGAGAATGATCCGCTGGCGCGGTACTGCTGGAAGGAAAACCCGGAGGTAACGATGGTAACCGAGCCTAGTATGGGGTTGCACCGCAGCGTCTTAATACTGTCTTGCATGCATGGAGGGCTGCAAGACGACAGAATTTCTGCGTAGGTCAGGAGCCCCGATAGCCTCCAGCAAGGCTCGCAGAGGATCTTTCCCAAAAGACCAAGTCCTAAGCACTGATGTCTTTGCGGTAGGAATTTTGGCATTCTCCACCAGACAGGTCACATATGACGAGATCGAGACGTCCTCTTGGGCATTTTGTAGGCGTTGAGGTATTGTAGAAGTTGAGCTACATATCTTGCGAGGGCCATATTCATCAACTTTGCGCCTTGTGCCGTTCTGCTTCTGGGACCTTCCTGATGGTCGATTTTCCAACTTAGGTATGCTTCTCGCTGTCTAGACTTTCTTTTTGCAATTGGTGCAATATTTAAAGTAGCTGTGGCTGACTAGTCGACGCCTTCGAGCGCCTCGCGTGCGTCAAACGGCTTCGAAGTGTCTTCGAGGCCCATGCCAGGCACACGAGGCTTTGAAGGGTGCCCGAGCGCGACGGAGGCCTAGATCAGAGCTTCTCTTCTGGCTGAAGAGTGCTCTCGATGAGATGGGATGGGATCCGCAACACTCGCGCTACTACGAGAACTGTACAGACTGGACTTACTGATGAGAAGCGATTCCTACAATGGCCCTAAAGCCCTTAGCCATTTCAAGGTCAGGCCACAATGACGGCGGCTGCTCCAGTTTTTGGGGCGGATTTGAAGCCGGCCCAGAGCGCCAGTTCGTTGAGCGATGATTAGCATCCAGTGCCTGCTCTAGACCGATCTCAGGGATGGTAGCAAACAGCCATTGCCGGTGATGAGAGCTAGGAACCCTCAAAGCTAGAGCATATGCAGTAGTCGTGCCGGTCCGTTCGTCGACGCGTGGCTGGAAAAGAAGTCATTTCGCACAGCAAATGGCAGCTGACTGGCAGGGTGCACTTTTGGCGAGCTTGCCAGCTGCGAAAGCATCCAGGGTGACCCCATGTTGATCATCGTGAGAGCCGGAGATCACAGCGCCAGGATCCAGGCCCTCCCCTGGAAGACCTGGCCATAGCTCCATTAAAGTAGAGCTAGAACCCCTGTAGCTATTTTGAAAGCTCCGGCCAGGGATCGTTCAGGGAGCTCCAATAGCGCTTTCACCATCTCAAGACCTGCTCTCTGATTGAGTAGGAGCGACACTGCAGGTAAGCAGCGCGTGCATATCTCCTGAGTGAGGATACGAAAAGCTTCGAAGAGCTCTCGAAGCGAGCGGCAGAGATATTTGGCGTACGGAAGACGAAAAGCCGCTTACTTGGCTTGCTTTTTGCAGCACTCTTCAGCGCCAAACCACTCGCTGTAGCGCTCCACCTGACTCAGGGTATTTCTTCCACCTGCAGTCGAGACAGCCCGTGGACGCGAGGGAATTACAGTTTTGAAGCAGTCCATCCCTGTCGAGCCTTCGGAGAATCGGCGCAGACAGCCCAGAGTTGGGGGGTCTATTACTGCGTAGTCCTCCATGTGGTGAGAGTCGAGAAGTAGGGGAGGTACTGTATCCAGTACGGTAGAGTTATGCCTTGTGTCAAACGGTTGAAAGCTGGCGGAACGTTCCGCCTCCCTTCTCAGTCTTCTGGAACGCAGATACTTCACCCAGACCTAAGTGAAATTTGAGGGGTTCAAGGAACTGACGGTGCCCAGTGGTGCTTGTTTTCGCGAGGGCGCTACTGTAGATTATTCTCTCTAGCGGCGGGTTTTGCTGAAGGGGGGATTTCCAGAAATACTGCATAGTACAACCTAGTGCATCCCCGCCCCCCACCTGTTGGTGATCTTTGCAGGGCATACACCGCGGCACCCGGCCCAAGGATCACCAGCAGCGTCCAGGGTCAATGTGATCCGTTGCCAGTGGTTGGCTGTGACTTGAGTAGTACCGGGAAGTTAGACCATAGAGAGCAAACTTGCAGTGTGATGGCTGAATTTGACAGCAGCCACGCATGAGAATGGACGACTACCATTTCCGCGAAGCGTAAGGGAGACAGACGGGTTAGGAAAGCGGCATCATGGAGTACCTAAGGAAGGGAGAGCCTCAGGCTGGCTGATAAGGAAGTGAAGGTTGCTGCGAAGAGGCGCAATGGCACCTGAGGCCTCTCTCTCCACCAAAACGACTCCGTATAAGCAGTGATTTGAGGAGATACGGTTGCCAAGGAATGGAAGATAACAAGAACAGGAAAAGAAATGGCTCTCTAGCGGTCAAAAGGAAGGAGAGTAGTTGAAGAGAGTTCCAAGCAGGTTATTCCCGTATCTCGACTTTGTCAACTTTGTCGTATCGGGTGGAGATTAAGGCATAATAACTACGGATATGGAGAAGAAGCAGCCCTACACTGGAAGGAACGACCCATCATTATGTGATCGTGCCTACCTAGGTAGGTACTTCAGGTATCCAAACTCTGTAGAGCTATAGTGCACGCGAGAAGGCGATAGGGGAAAGGCAGGAAGGTACGGCACAAACAACCCCTAGGTAGTACCTAAGAAGGTATCTCGAGAGGAGCCAGAGCAGGTATTTGGAGTATAGAGGTTGCGGCAAATAATACCTACGAATCTTACCCACGCAATGGACATCTAATTACGGCGCTGATGAAGGGAGGAGCGCACTCGAACGCACCTGCCCCCAGCTGGCCCGTGTGAGTGCGTGGTGCAGCGCCGATCACAGAAGCGAGCAGGATTGTTCCTTGGGTCGGGAAGATCCCCCCTGGCTGTGATCGACAGATCTATCATCTCTATTTTCCTTTTGGGAAACCATGCCCGCGCCTGGCTCGCCGCCAGCGAGTTCCCTGCCAGATTGGCGCCTGCTGCTGCACCGGGGGGTGCCTTCCTGCCTTTCCCAAGCTTCCAAGCTTCCCTGCTTCTTTTACACTCTGGGCAGCCAATAACGTCACTCACTTTATTGCAGCAAATGGAAGTGCAGGTGCGAGCTATGCAGGACTAACATACGCCAGGAAACACCACGCCCGCGTGTGCCTCCTGTGAGTATTAGGTCGGTAGCTCAGGTAGGTAGGTATTGAGTAGCACTACACCCACCCACCCACGCAAGCCATCCCACACGTCACTAATTACTTAGTGCGAAGCACTGAACGGAGTGGCACGGCTGTGCCAACACCAGAAACACGAGGTGGCGGTGATATTTGAGCAATTAAGGGCTTTGGAAAGTTCCAGCGTTGCATCATCAGCCATATCCGGTCTACAGCTTGCCCAATCTAGCAATATTCCCTATGGACGGCTGACAGCGAACCCCAGATTCGGCCCCCCTGGCGTGCCAGTGCCAGCCGGTGACAATAAACGACCAAGTCCATTCAGCTTATGTGCCAGTGCGGCACACCTACGCCAGTCGAAGCTCTGGTCCATTGTCGACAACAGAGATAGTGCACCTGGGAATGAGAAGCGAAAAGGCGGGCGAACGCCACTGACATGAGCGACGAGGAGGCTTGGGTGAGGGCGGAAGGAAATAGGTCATGGCCAGGGCCGTCTGTCCGGATTTAAGGCTGAGAAACGTGCGAGCCGGCTATTAGCGTCCAAGGCCATGTGCTCTCCCAGCCATGTGTTCTGCTGAAGTGCTGTTGTCAAAAGGATGGCCTAGGGCTGGGGCGCTATCAGACTATCGACCTAACGGTCGCGCATGACGCAAAAATTGGAATCTTGGGGCGACGATCGGCAGGTTTTCGGACGGCATAAATGGCGTCTGGTGGTTCGTGGTGGTGCACAAACGTCACTGACGGGACGGCTTGGTTTCGGCTCACCTTCCGTAACAGACTGGGCTCCCATTGATCATGCATAGCATCCATGGCCGATTCAGCAGCCGCCAAGAGAAAGCCCCCCGGGCCTACCAAGAGAACACCACCCCCAGGCTATTCGGCTGTGTGGTGTGTGCAGAGATCCAAAACAACGGGACAGCCTCAGGAGCTCGGAGCAGGAGCTTTCCGCAGGTGCCAAGGGTCGACACGACACAATGTGCCTTTTAAGCAACACGGGCAGCATCGTGGAGCTGTATCTCCAATTACACACTACGGGCACTCCGTTGGTGATGAAGCATTGAATTGGGGCATCTTAACGTAATCCAGACACGCTTGGTGGTGCTACTGCAAGGCAAGCAAGACAGGGCAAGGCGGCGGCTTCTCCGTCTCTCGTGCAGCGTCGTCATTGTCTTGAGTTGCTCTGGTACTTGCCGGTTTGCTTGCTATCAGCAGCTAGGATGGCTCGATGAATTAATTAGCACACCAGTCGGCAGGGAGACATCATCGTGCTTCAACAGCCGCCGTCAAATCCTGTGCCGTCATTACCTGGTGCAGTACAGCGTTGTAATGGTGGTGACCAAGGGAAGAAACATCTCGCTCTTAACAGGCTGCACAGGTGTCAATGGAGGGCGGTGGCGTGGATAGTGCCCCGGCCAGCGTTGCAATGATCCGTGTCAGGGCTCCAGAAACGGCCTTCTCCATGGTCTTCCATCGAGGAACATTCGTCCTCCTGCCTCTAAGCGAAGAAGACTAACGCGGCGCCACGATGATCACCGGCAAGTCGGATAATATCCAGTTAGACCCGCGCTGCGGGCACGGTTGGCCTTGGCCAGCGTCTTCAGTGGCTCTGAGAGGTCGACCCTCCTCATCATGGTGGAATATTATAAGCGACTTGATATAGGGTTGGCAATCAAAGAGGCTCCGAAGTACCACCGCCTCCAACCATACGCTCCCCCGTACTTCAGCCATGAACCGTTCTGGAAGCATGCGAATGGTAAGACGCCGCCTCGGGACGCAACCCACACAGACTTTTGTGAAGTGATATTGAATTTGCTCTCATTTCCGTCAACTACGAGAGCTAACGGGTGTCACTGAGTGGCCGTGAGAAGCGTTCTAGGCCTTGGTATAATTGTCTCTCCAGACTTGCACGCACTGGATTGCGAGCGAGACGAAGGGAGATTATTAGCGGCTGCTGTGGCGTTGTACGCTACTTCGAGAGTATGCACGTACATACGTGGGCAGTCAGATCGGCCAATCTCCATAATTCAGTGAGAGAGATCGTCACTCTTCTCAGGCAAGAATACCCGCGCATCCATCTGCGGACCCCATCATCTGGAGGAAATGACTTGTGGCAGTGCGTGTTAGTTGGGTTCTTTCCAGAGCTTTGGATATGGTGCACAACAGCGAATTGCGATCCCAATATCCGAGTTTCGATTGCTCCAATGCAGCCTCTTCACTGTTCCTTTACTAGTGGTCTTGATTCTCACCTCTAGGTTCCTACCACTGGACTGGGGTTGCGGGGATCAATGAAGATATGGTGTGAACGATTGGCAAGAGAACGAGAGCAATCTCCATGTATTCTATGAACCCCTGCAGAGGTCTGCTGAAGCACCTGCCCAAGAAAGCTCTTCGGTTAGGTACCAGTACGGCTAGTGGTCGCGTTAAAGTGCATTTCATTGCAGCGACCGCAAGTGCTTCACAGCCGCTATCTTGACCGGATCTTCCCCCGAACTAACGCTGTAAGATGGTGTCCTGATGCCTGCGTTTGCTCGGTACTGTACCTGAACGGGATTGGGGGAGCTTGGAGGAAAACGGAGTGGCGCGCACGTGCGACGGTCAGGCTGGGCAACCTCTGGCTGTTCCTAACAGTTTCTGCATACCAAGTGCCCCTCCTACCGCACACTAATGAAGCTGTGTATGCGGCGTTCGGCTCGAGTTGACCAACATTTGGACGTTGGCACGCCCCTAGCAAGGGAGAGAACGCCATTACTTTTTTGGTGCCCACTTAGCCCGGGCCTGCCTGGCCACAACGTCCATCATGGCGTCTGGCCGTCAACAATGTCTTTGTCAACTGTCCGAGCTTACGGATACACCTTCCCCTTCCCTAGACACCGGACGGACGGGGCTGCGGCAACCTTATCTTCTCTCTTGCCAATTGTCGCACTCTGAGACTCCCTCCACCGTCATCCGCATTCCATTGACAGCGGTCAAAACATGGCAGGCCGGAGAAGACATCAGAGCGCAACGGCCGAGCGAGATCTGAAGAGAGATCAGATGGGCAATGAGATTAGGAACCCGGAGTTGGAGCCTTAGTAGGAGCGACGGCTACGGCAACGGCAGCAGAAAACCAATACACTGACTGACCCTGACACATATGTCAAAGCCGGCCATTTTTTGATAGAATCGTCCCAAAATCTGACCCTGTCTGTGCCAGCCAGACTTGAGAGTGCCAGACGGGAGACGGAACACTCTCGGGACATTGACCTGCATTCATGCCTTGTTGCAAGTCACTGAGTGACTGAGAGGGAGGCTGGGGTAAATCACCTCCTTGTCCCAGCTTTTCGACCCCTTCTTTGTCTCGCCCAGACCAGCCCCAGCAGACCCCGGCCAGAGCCCAAACAGGGCCAATGCCTTTCCGTGCCATCCCTGTTCAATATCGTCGCTTCCACGCAGTCGATCACGGGCCCCTCGAAGGCGAAAGTTGACCCTGGCCAAGCCACCCTGCAGAGCCCAAGCTTCCCTGGTGCCGACCTGCGACGATCATATCAGATTAGCCTTTGTTTCTGGAAAACCCCCCGATTGTTTCTTTTAGGAGTACCGACCAGCAGTAACAGCCGGCACTGTTTCCTGGTGGTACTCTCGTAGAGTGCGTGAAGTACGACGGTACTCGCCTTTACTGATAGAGCCTCGACCACCTATCCAGCCCCATGCAAAATGATCATCCCTAAACGACTTTGCCGCTATTGACAAGATGGGACAGTTCACCGACTGACCGGCAGCCATTATATTGCATGCTCTAGGCGCTCAGGAAAGTCATCATTTCCGCTGTCACCAACTTACCAAACTCAGCCCAGGCTGCAGGTTTTATTAGCGATTGGCTCTGTAAGCCCAGAACGATTGCCCAAAAATCACGTTCAGATGACAATGAACCATCTCATCTCTTTTTTGAGGAACCATTCATGTCCAGTGGGAGGAACAAGTCACAGCGCGCGATGCCTGAAACTCGGTCGGCGTCGTGTGTGCAGTAGGTTCACGGTGAAGATTCATTCTGAGCTCGCCACCATGATGTGAGCTTAGCAATTGAAGAGTGAAAAAAAAGATCCGGTCCATAGGACTGGCTGCCGGGAATGTACCGAATGTATTGTGCAATGATCTGAGAACGCCAAGCTACTGTTTACCGTGTTACTCCCCAGTACATCTTCATAATTCCAAAAAACCGACGTCAGCATTGATGCTCTGTTGCACCCTGCAGCAAATCCGGAACAGCATTGCAAAATCTTTCGACATAAAATGTGAATAACAGGCGATCAGCCCTTCACTTGAGCCGGATCTGACAATCTGCGCCATGGGACCAAACAGATCAGAAGGGTTCTGGAACGAAGACAGCAGCCATCCGAAGGTGAATTAACGTGGTGTTTCGAGTTTTAGGATGGCAGCTGGTAAGACGGACGGCATAAGATCAACTTGACAATCCGGTTACAGCACAAGCCAAGCAACTCAGTCTGTGAGCATTGATGAAGCTCTTGCGGCCGCACCCATTAACAGGCACTGAAAAAGCCGAGTCTCTGGTCGTCTCAAGTATCCCCAGGTGGGACCGGGGACCCCTGTCATAAAACTCAAGCCTTGGTGACAGACATGGGACTTCACAGACCAGCTCTTGGAACGGCAGTGCATCCAGAATAGGTAGAGTGGCCCGTTCCCACTGCATAACTGCACCAAGTAGCGACAGGGCAGCTCACGCTTCGGGCTAGTCCCTTGGTGGAGCAAAGAGGATCTGGGTGGCTTGCCTCTAAGAGTGAGGGGCGGGAGGGAGTACAGGACTGTACACAACTACCTACTCTCTCTGCCTCCAGAGACACGAGACGGGCACTTGCCCAGCTCCCGTAAGGGACAACCCGTGGCTGGAAGCCCGCTGACGAACCTAACGTTTAGACGAGCGTTTTTGTACTGGGACCATGCTCTCTTATTACATAGCGAGTCTCTGTGACTGGATGTCTGACCATCCACGATCCGTCCACTGTCTCTCAATCTCAATCCGCACTACTACCGGTCTACTCGAGCAACGAAACCGCTACCCCGAACCCTGCAGGAATGTACCGCTGTCCTGTACTGTACCGTAGTGTACGTACCGCGGCCCCATGCTATGGATGATGGGACCAGGGTCATGCCGACCCATCGAGCACAAGCATCACTCAGGATCACCCCGATGCAAGTCGAGTAAGAGCCACCCTTATAACAGGAGGCGTTATAGTACATTCCCACTACGCATGAGTACCTTGGATCAACCAATGCCCATCACCATCATCCCAGGTCTGTCGTAACCTTCAGTGGACAAAGTCCCCGACCCACAACATTTGTGACAGCTGCTGTCCATGCCCAGCGATCAACGGTGTGGATTTACGCTTGATCGTCCACACGCTACTCCGGGAGATCTGATAAATACAATATACCTCCTGTCCTCCCAACACCCACGCAAGCCTCTTCAGTCGTTGCACACCTACCTACTTAAGTACCCACCCCTCCCACTCCTTCCACCGACCTGAAGACCATCAAGATCTCAAAATCAATCCACAACTACAACACATACCCGGACACTTGGTTAATCAACATCGGTCCTGCCGTTGCCTAATATCTGGTATCACTCTGTCACATAATCAACATACTACACAACGAACTCCAAAGGACCATCTACACATTCACACAGCTTTCCACTCTTCAACCTAATATACGCACAATGGCAACGGCACTGTTGTCGAACCCGTACGCTTCTCAACATAATACGCATTACGGCTACGTAACTCAGCCCCAAGGGCCTCCATCGCCTCCCATGGATGAGGCATCGAAATGCTCTCTGCCTTCTATCTCCAACCTGCTTGGTCTGGCAGATGCTGGATCACCCACTTCAGAGCACTCTCCGGCCTCTCAACAAGGTATGGGAGATTCTGACATCTACTTTTGTCTACTCTAACATGCTAAAGGCTATCTAGTTCAATCTTCCAAGACTGAGACTCGGCCGAACTCTTCTCATTATGCCAATGTTGTTGCTCGCAATGCGTTACCACCAACCCCACCAATGTCTTCGGATGCATCGTTTGACGGATATAACTCACCATCGACGAAATCTGTAAGCCAACTGTCGGTGTCTTCAAATTATTACTTCGAGTCGACACCTCTCAGCCAAGTGGAGTCGGAATCTCAAAGACACCACATGGCCACCATCCCACGAGTTCCAGTACAAGCACCTGCCTATGGCCAACCGGCATATGCTGCTTCGTCTTATATTAGCCAGCCTGCCATGGGTCCTTACTACCCTGCGATGCAGCCGACCCCTCCGCCACAGTCACAGATCTCCGGACTTTACTACCAGCGGCCATTGCCTCAAGTAAGTCACACCTCAAAGACGCTTCCTATTTTTGTCCAATGACTTATATGTTCTCCAGACTTTCCCACCGCTGCCGCTCTCGGTTGCTATGGGCCCATCATCTGGTGCTAATCCTTGGCAACACCATCACTATATTTCTCCTTCGTCTGCGGCATCTTTCCCTCAATCACAGGATCGCTATATCTGCCAGACTTGCAATAAGGCATTTTCCCGACCCAGCTCACTACGCATCCACAGCCATTCCCACACCGGCGAGAAACCGTTCAAGTGTCCTCATGCCGGCTGTGGGAAAGCATTCAGTGTCCGGAGCAACATGAAGCGTCACGAGCGAGGATGTCATAATTTTGAAAGCAGCAGCAGCGGGTCTCCTCTGATTTCCTAGACATATTCGGCTTCACCACCACTATTATTATGACATGATTTGAGCAATTTCTGGGGAGGATCAAGGAAATCAGGATATAAGAGCTGTATGATTACCGACTGGGTAGATGGACCGGGCGCAGTCGACAGATTCACAGCACACGCCGTCATGAAAGACGGCTTCTCTTCAGGAATGGCGTATTTTGGCAGGACAGATGGACCCACGGCACACTTCGCTTCGACACTATGTTTCATGAACAGATTTGGCCCGCATGCACGGAAGGGTTGCAATTTACGGAGTCATTCTTGGGTTGTCTCTGAATCACAGCATTTGCACAGGCGTTCATGGAGTGGGATTAGACCCACGCGAGAACATTTATTCTCGCACCACTTGGCTCTTTTCTTTTGTCTCGGCCGGGGGTGCATGGAGCAGAATTGCTCAAAAAGAATTACTGTATGATCACAGAGCTTACGGTAGACGATCTAAACCATCGTCTAGGTGTGTTCACAAGACCACGCCATGCTACAATTACTAGCATAGAATATCGAAAGAATTAAGAAAGGATTCAAAGCCAAAGACCAGCAAAATTTGCTCTTGTGATACAATGTTATGAAGATCTTGGCCCGACTGACTCGTTCTATGCTCCAATATCACTCCGATTCGAGGCCACCAACTCCAATTGTAGCATTCAAGATCCCAGCCATATCAGCTAACTAGGGTCTAGAACAACGCCTCCATTCAGAGTGGGAAGAAGGGGGAGACTCGGCGCACAGAAGGTAGTGGCCAAGTCTTTTGCTACCCCCCTGGCCCAAAACGGCATTGCCTGCCTGGCTTTCGTTTGCTGAGGAGTTAGGGATGAGGACAGGTTCCCAAGCAGGAATGCCCGCCTTGAAATCCCCAGTAACGGCAATGGCGCCGCATACCATAGCTAGGGATAGACCCTGGCACATCTTACAAGCGTTGTCTAGTTTCCAATGTGTAACAGGCATCATTAGAGTTAGAAGGCCCTGTATTCACAATTGCCGGTTGCCCATGCGTATGCCACAAGAGTCTACCGAGGCGTTGACTTAGACAGTGCAAAGAGAAACATTTTAGATGCAAATGGAGCCCTCCTCCAGGGTGTGTGCTGGTTGCTTGCTTGCAGCCGAAGAATGTCCCCGTTTCTGGAAGACAAACCCCCAAAAAGCCCAGCCAGCGTAGGATATGACATTCCGAGATTGACGTGTCGATGCCTACTGCATTCGAACGGCGCGACCGGGTTGTCCACTGGTTCTGCTAGCGGCATCTTCTTGCTGATCTCTGTCTTCTCCTGGCCATGCTTTGCCCACCCACCTGCGTGTGGTCTGCTTGTGGAGAATTGCGACTGGGAACCAGTGAGCTTGCTTCACATCCCATCCTTTCCTTGTACAGAACAAGACCACCGGCCACCCGTCGCCCACCCGCCGCCGTTGGAAGCTTGGAATTCCCAGCTGCCGGGGGGTGGGGGTCTGTAAAGTGTACACGACCCCCCTGTCAACAGCTGAAGTCTGGCTTACATGGATGAAAGGAGAATTTATTAAACGGTGAGATTGCCTAAGGCAGGGGGCCAGAGAGTTGCACGAGTAGCATTGATCTTGAGCCTCAACGGGCGTTGACTGAGTTCAGGAGTGGCAATAGAGTTATTACCGTTTCTTGTGCATACGTCAGGTTGTGAACGGTTCGGAGTAGTATAACAGGCCGGGACATGACTATTGTGTAAGTGCTGTCTTAGATACTGCTCTAGTTCGCCCTTCAAGAGCCGGGAACCACCGTTGGCGAAGAGACAAAAGACACAACACTTCTGAGCTTGCGCGGGGCCGGGTCTTTTCGAACGGTCGTTGGGAGCAAATAGCGAAGGCCCAGCGGCGAGTACTTTCGCAAAGAGCGTACGCTTCTGTATGCGGCAATGAGTGAGGTTGACATAGTGTGATGGAACTAATGGTTTCGACGGTGGAGACGGTTCCTCCTTCGATGCCTTGGAGCCCGCGTGGCACTATTTGCTTTTTCTTGCCTCATTTCCATTCCAACTCAACTCCCTCTTCCCCCTCAAGTTCCTAGTGGCCCGTTAAGCCAGTCTTGTTCTGGTGGCTCATGGCTGTCTCACTTTGGGGCCAGCACGGCGTCCTTTGCTAGCCCTCAATATTGCTTCTTTCCTGCGGGTTCCCGCGCTAAATCAGGCAAAGGCAAAGCTCGTCGTTGTTTCTACAGAGGGCGGAGAACGGTGATGAGCCACAGAACGAGTGAAATACATGACCCCATTTCCACATTACAAAGCTGCTCGCAGCAAAGAAGCCACATACTACATCCTCAAGTAGCGCCGCTCCACTGTTATCATCGGCTGCCGGCCGCCGCCTCCACAGTAGCAACAGCAACACGCACGCACGCACGCACACACATGTGAGGATGGCTGATTACGAGGCTATTCATGTACGGCCTCGCAACGGGTTCTGCATCCGTCGCCGATGGATCGAAAGAGGGGACCCAGATTGAGTGTCCCTCCCGAGGACCCTCGATCCTGCTAGCTGCAGGTCCTATCCTGACTCGCGCGCACATAGCCGGTGTTGGCAGCGGGTCGCCGCAGTCGTCAGAAACCTGGAACTTATGAATAGAGAAACCTGCCCGCGACCTGCATTTGCACAATCTGGCTGCATGAATCCGGCAGAGGACGTGCATCTCGCAGATGGGATGTGCTGTGGGAAAACTGGGCCATCGCTTTTCCACAGCGGAAGAATGGTGGTAAGTCCGAGCCATGAGGATGTTTCCTGCATCAACAACATCATCAACAGACATCCACGAGGTGCTGGTCTCCACACACGAGGAAACATGGCCGCTGGAATGTGCGCGGTTTCCTTGACAAAATTACCGAGAGACACAGTGGCTGTCATATCAAGTCTACTGTTTCATCTCAACGCTCAACTGTCGGTTAACACAGACGTTGCACGCCACACATTCCCCACTGAGTCTACCACCAAAAATAGAGCGAGCGCGAGCCCCAGAGCTGCTACTGCTGGTCTTGTCTTGGTCTTGCACGAGATCAGATGAGACGGGGACAATTCAGGCGCATTGATGAAAGGGGCCCAGCATTCTTTTCACAACACAACACAACGTAATGCAGAGGGAAAATGGGCCAATGGCTCACCACATACTTCGCAATAAGCTGCGGTAAGAGCTGCATCCCGAGCCGATAGCTTCCTGCTTGGGCTCTGGGCTTTCAGACTCATCTGTTTAGGTCTGGTGAAGAGCTGTCATGAGACTCCAACACGTCGAAGCGAGAACCCCTCCCCTCGGGTGCTGTGCTATGCTTTGCTGTACCGCATCTGCACACTTCATCTGCACACTGCAATGCTTGCTTGGAACCCACTCTCGTTCTCGGTTACTGCGTAGAGCGCTCGGACGCTGGAAACGGCTCCTTACACCGGATCCCTGCAGAGCATCATCGAACCCTCCGAATGGGACCCTCTGGTACCCTCGCACGCCCGGGGCCTCCCCGGACGACCAGATCGACACGATCAGCAACTCAAAAAGCCTATTTTGGGGCCTGTCTCCGGGCTTGCCCTGAGCGTCACAGGGCCCCCTCCCCGGCGCCGGGACCAGCTTTCAAATCCCTTCCATATTTCAGCAGTGAGTGGGTTTCTATCAATGTGTCTCGTTCCTCGCTTACAACCCATGCAAGAGGGTTGGTTGGTTGGTTGATTGGGTGGGCTTCTTCTGTCTGTATGGAGCTGGCAACTGGCATGCTTCCATGTTTCCAATCTCCCGTTGCCCATATCTTCTTAAACTACCGGCGGACCTCCTGCGGGGCTCTCTGATGATTGTTCTAACCCCTGCCCTAGAAGCCTACACGGTAGTTTTGGTGTTGTTGTTGCATTTGCTGGTAAATGAAATGCGGGGACCGGCCAGCGTGCTTACGGTGTAGGGCGGAGGAACCAGCGTCGAATGTCTTAGGTGCGATGGTCCTGGACGGAGCCTCGTCATTTCGTTAACGTTCAGTTCCCAGAGTAGCTCAGCGCGATGCTTCGACTGCGCCCTTGTCTCGGACAATGGAGAGGAAGAGGAGAAGGGAGCCCGAGCCCCTCTCCTGAGTCCTCACTAACTCCTCGTTTGCCCTGATCGGCCGCTCGCTCCCTCGATGGTCTGGTCTGTCGTTGCGACGGCGCGCGGGTCTACCACGTTTGGGCTCATGTTTATTACAGACGGCAAGTGGAGAGATGGGCGTCGTTCACAGCCGTTAGCACCGCCATCTAGCGCCCGCCAGTTGCGATCGTCCAAGCGACATGGACGGCGGCTCTTTAGCCCCTTGCGGCTATCACTGGAGCGGCCTAGTCACTGCACAGGTAGTTACTTACCTGACCTGAGGTGACCAAGAAACTGCAAGGCCCCCAGGGCGTCCCCAATGGGGCCCTTGCAAAAGAGGGAAGGGCGGCGGCCCTGCGGGTGATAGACATTTGGCGTGCAGAGCTATTGTCGATCTGTGACGACGACCCTGTTTCAAGTGGCTGGAACCATGCCCCCTTCGTCATTGCAGTCAACCCGCCCTGGGCTAGATCCTGGCGCAGGTATGTTTGTTAGCTCGTGGGCGCCCCCCGAGCTGCACACTATTTGCAGTAAAGTGGCTTTAACACCACGCTGATCACGAACAAAGTTGCTGTGGCGTTGGAAGGAATGGAAGAAACTCCCCATCTGCTGCGCAGGTGGCGTAGGGGCCCTCTTTGCTCTGAGACATTGCAGCACACTTCAATAGTTCTGAAGAATGTGCGATGGCGTGCAAGCCGCATGTCCAACGCCTTCTAACCGTGAGCACTAACGTCACAAACTAAGTCATTGTCCGCTTGGCGGCGCTCTGTGCTGCTCAGTTTCCACTACTCTTCGTCATACGTCTTTGACTGTGCTGAGGTCGCACGGTTGCCTTAGTTACTGCTACTCTCATCGATTGTTTCCGTTGTGGGAGAATGGTGACATTGCAACGCCCACAAGCCGTGGAATGAAACAAAAGAGAGCAATGCCTGACTAGGGCTCGTTGTTGTTTAAGCTTACTGGTCTCGTGCCGCTCAGATAGCTCGCACGGATGGCGGTGTGCAAGTGCGACACTGCGACAGAGTCCTTCCAGCGGCTTGCTACTCAATGGAGAACAACAGCCGTCCCCGCCTCTCGAATTCCAAAAGGCGAAACGGTGAACATAACAACGTCCGGGCAATGGCGCAGGTCTTGACAATGCCTTCAGAAACATGCTCGGCCATCAAGCTCAGTCGCAGGGAAGAGGCCTGCCTGGCTTGTCACCTGGTCTAGTCCCTTGTTTCGTACCTTGACAGCCCTGGCTCGACGTCAAACGTCAGGAGGCTCCGGAGTTCAGTCGATCCGGAAACCATCTTTCAGCCCTGTTGGCTGGCTTTCCCTGTCGAAGATGGAACGCTGGCGTCGGTAGTTGAGGTGGCCTTTGCGTTGGCTCTTGAGTTTTGCTCAATTGATCCCAGTGCAGTTCAGATGGTCTGCGGATGAACATCGGTCTTTACATGGGCTCTCGACCAGACTGTTATTAGTTCAAGTGACTCAACCTAGGACCAACCTCCTCTCCACCCAGCAATTTCGCCACCACTCTGTTCACCAAGTCACATACCACAGTAGGGCTGGTGAGGAGGCACAGAGTTGCACCACCCGCGGCATCCTCGTGGCAGGGTTGCTCAGACGGCACCATCAGACCGGAAGGCCCCGCGTCCGAGAGGCCAAGAATAGCAACACTCAAGCAACCAGACGATCTACGAAACATCAAGCCCTGACCAGATTGCGGCAGGTCCTGGTTCGGCACGACTTGCATGAATGATGCGTTCTGATCGTTGGCAGCTCTAAAGCTTGGCCTTGCTTGACCCCTCCGCCGGGTAGGTGTCCCACGACTGGTGAACAATGCTTGTGATAGGTTACTTGAAGGCGTCTGAGGAGACCCGTCCGTTTGGACTGATGTTTGTAGACGTCATGCTTTGAGTCGATAAGACAGCTGTCTGGGCTGATAATGGTTCGCATGTTGACATTTCTGATTGGGACGATAGCTCGAGTCTGTTTCTGGTGTGGTTAGTTTGATGGTAAAGCAGGAACAGCAGGGTCTTGTTTTGTTTCAACCGGTCTTTCTGAGGGCATTCACATGATGCGTATGATAAGTGCTATCGTCTATAGACTGCGTCTGCAAGCGAGGCTGTTTCAACAATAGGACGACGGCTTGTCATTGTCATTACGAACGTCTCTTAACATCCCCTGTCATGTAGGTCATCTCATTACACATAAGTTCCCATTTGTATCTTTGAGTTCTTGTCAAGTACCTCTCTTCGTCCGATGTCAACCATGCTTCAGTAGTTGGGCTCGTCGTTCCAATATAAAGTGTCATGTTGAACCCTAATCCCTGCGTTAGTCTGTAGATTTAGGGCATACCTCGAGGCGTAACATACTCTGGTCCGGTAGCGTAGAGCAACCAATCGAACTTCAACTTTAGGAACTGGATGATATGGCTTGCAACTTTGATTGCCCCTACATCGGTAGGGTGCCATTGCGGACCAATGTCGTTGTGCTGCAAGATGCCCGTGGTATTGAAGTAATGTACGAACGGCTCTGACTTGTTGCATGCTTTGCGGGTCTTGTTGGTGGTGCCGTCGTAGACAATTGGATTGTTCAGATATTCTGGTGAGTTGAAATATTGCACAATATCATATATTTCCGTACGGAAACCGTCAGCAGAGCTGTCCGAGAAAGTATTGCCATTTTGCCAGAAGCCTAGCCATAGAGACTAAGACACAGACACAAGTGTCAGCCAACATTCTTGTAATCCAGTGAAAGTGGGAGAGATATATGATTTCATGCATACCATCAAGACCACTTGTGCCTTTGGCCAAACACCATGAACCCCTTGTATCAACTTGGTAAGGGCATCAACATATGCTTCGACGGTGACATTGTTGTATGCATTCTGGTCGTTCGTACCAATGTTGATGACAACGATATCTGCAGGCTGTTGATTCGTGAAATTCCAGGGCTCGGGGCTATCTGGATCTCATTTAGTACAAAACCCTCCCGTTGAATAAACTTCTCCGTGCTAGTGTAATTCGCCTGAAATGATGTTCAAACGATTTCCCGGTACATTGAATATCTTGAGGAAGACCTTTCTGACGTGCCAGTTGTGTATTATCTTCCTCGGTTCCGGAGATGGGGGGAGCATTTCTTCCCATTTACCCTCCATCGCGACGTCAATTGCACGAAATGAAATCGCCACTTACCTCCATACATCTGCTGCGCGCGCCAGCTGGTATCAGAAGTATAGAACCATTGATGGACTTGTCCTCTTGGATTGCCCCAACAATCCTGATCTGTAGTGCAAATGCCTGGATACGCAGTGATGCTGAACTCGGTATTCCCAAGGCCGGCGCCAATTCCATATCCAAAACCACTGAATGCCTCGTAGGTTGTATACATCCCAGATGTCAAACTGTCGCCAATGAACTCAACATTTCTTCCATAGTCTGGAATTTTGACAAGCTTCTCTCCAGATGCAACATGAACCGAGTCAATTTGTATACCGTAGGCCCAATTGGTGACTCGCAGCTCGAAGGTCATTGGATTAATTGGCCATGTCAAGTTAGAGCCCGGCGTATCAGTGGTCACGAACAGATGAGTAGCACTGGTCGTGATGTTGGTGAATGACCAATCGAGGCCGCCGATGCGGTATGCTACCAATACCCCTTGGCTCGTGTAGTTGCCGAATGTGATGGCGACCTGTTCTCCTGTATACCCGAACTTGACGCCAGGAGCGCTGACAATGAATTACTCCTCGATATTCTTCAAAGCACTGTGCTCAAATTTACTCACGCCCACCAAGATACTTTCTTAGAGTCCCAGCGACCCTTGTACGAAATCTCACTTGCGTTATTTGGATAAGTCGTGAAATCATATGTAGAAAGATCAATCTTGGTGTCTGCATAGTTCGTCTCTCTCACGTGTCCGTTTTCAAGTATGGTTCTCTCGTGAATATCATGGAGGAATTTCTTCTCATGGAATGCACCATAGACAATAGACAGTAGGCCTAGGCCAAAGACTAGATTCAACCCAAGCATGATGAAGTGTGTTTAGCGACTGGCTTAAACCGATAAAAGGCAGAATGAATACAGAAAAGAGGCATGGAATAGGAAAGCATGCCCTCCGCACATTAAATACTACATAGCGACTGGGAATTGAAGGACACTTGCTTCATGGTACCTTGACTTGGCCAGGGATAGTAGTTGTCTATGCTCCGAATTGATGGGAAATTCGTGTGTGCTGACTACTTGCAAATTTCCGAGTTGCACTTACACTGCTTCCATATGCAGGCTAATTCGTTGGCGTGATATACTTGCCCAATTGTTCATGACCCCAACTTTGTGCGATCTTGGACAGACCGCTCAGTCGGACACGGCTTCCATGCGAGTGAGGAGACGCGCGGCGAGCAACCGGGTTCTCCAAAAGCCTCTCGACTTGGGTTGCAATATTGCAGCAGCGCCCAGTAGTTCCTGCAGGAAGAGTCATGGCACACGATGATTTGGAGATGGCTTTGGGGAAGCGGAAGTGGATAGATGCCATTGATGATATCGAACAACGAGCTAACGGCTCTCCGGGACCCGCAAACAGGACGGGATGGATGGAGTTCGATGGCGGCCCGGAGCGCGTGGCTCCGCCCTCCCCATTCTCCGCTCTGGGCTAGGTTGCCGCAAACCAAACGCGGCAGTAGATTGGTGCTTTTGTCTTCAAAGGTTCTGTAATGATTTGCACTCAGCTCTCCGTGAAATGGAGTCGACAAAAGCGTTGCGTATAATGGGCTTTGACGCCGTGTTCGCCGCGTCTGCAAGGGACCATAGTGATCTGCCGCTAGGGGGGCGGCACATCCAACATTGGAGCCAAGATGTCACACTTCATTATGAATGGTACCGAGCTCTCCAGCTTGCCCGCAATTTGGCTTTCAGCGACGCGCTCTTAGCTCTGGCGGTTAACATCAATATGACGCGCTCTTAAGACTCAAGGTCTGTCTCCGGCAGCGAAGCAGCAGCAGATTGATGTGAGGAGAGCTGCCCTGATCGTCAATGAGGCTGAGGGTTGTTAGGGATCTCTGGCAGGGGCCAGCTGCAGGCGGCAAGGTGAAAGGCAACGATTTGCATGATCGGAGACCTGGCAGGGCTGGAGGACCGTTCGCTGTGCCGGGCGCCCGCGCGCGCCTTCAGATGCTCTTGGGGTTTCGATTGGGCGCTTCAACGTGCACAGTCATGCGAACCGCCGCCACCGCCGACACATCGACCGGGACCCAGGTCTCCCTCCCCGGATTTTGGTGTTGCTTTTTGTGCTGTGAGACAGTGTTGCTGATTGAGCTCCATGATAGGACGATCCGTGGTCCTGAGCAAGGGCACGCACGCGAGAGCTCACAGCTAAGCAGCTTTAGGTGCCCAGACCCGCCAGGATGTTGAGAGATAGAAGCACCCATGATATCATGGCGGCTGGTGTATCAGATACACCTGATGAACAGTCGATGATGGTGCTAGATGATGTAGTTGTACGCATGTCTGTAACGCGATTCTGATCGCCGTCGACCAGGACAAGGAAGCAAGAGCAACCCACCCACGCACCTGCTCGAATTAATTGTACGTACTGCTGAGCAGGTTCAGGTAGTATAGAAAGAGGCTGCGCTGGAAGGAACCCTATTGCTCGTCTGGTTTGGCGAGACGCCGCCGTGTAGGCGGGCCTTCCGGGGTGGTGGTGGTGGTGGTGGTGGCGGTGGTGGAGGGGAGGGCCACCGAAAAAATCCCAATTTCAACCTTTTCGGCCTGCTCTCAGACTCCAGACCGTCTTTTGCTTCTTCACATCACACATCCAACCTTGCTCCTTCACGCAGCAATCTCCTTGATTGCCGGGGCATCGCGCGTTGGCCTTTTGCTTCTTTGCTTCTCTGCGCCCTCATTATAAATCCAAGGCCCGCGCATCCTCCGTTTCCTAGCTCTTCAATTCAAGCGTGCCACAATTAGCCGAGTGATGGACCTCTTCCTCTCCGACGGCTTTGGGAACAACCACGACATCACCACGCTCTTCACACACTTCAAAGCTTCGCTTTGCGGACTTGGTTCGCCTCCTGCTTCGATCGCCTTGGATTTTCACTCTCTAGCTTCAGGTTCCCCATCCCCTGGCTGTCCGTGCAATCATTGATTTAATCCCGCGAGACGCCAAAAATATTAACCTGGGTGCTATATAATTGCTTTTTGCCTCACAAATCTACACTACGGCTGGCATTTGGCACCATTCCTGGACCAGCTGATGCAGCATCTTCTGGGAGGAAAAAGAAACCAACAATTGCCGCTATCCGCAAGCCTTTTTCCTCTATTCGCTCCTGTGTTACCAGCCCGCCGGGTAGAGCAGGAAGTTGGCGGAAGTCGCAGGTGAATTGCCAAAGCGGCACCAGGACCTCAAGGGGAATCGACTAGCCGAAGAGACATTGACCATCAGCGACGAGCGCACACACACTCACGACTTCGAGGAGCCGCCAGCCTCGGGGTATCTCCAGCAAGAGAACTCGTGGAGGGTGGGTTGCTTTGGTGCATCACTGCCGCCGTGTATCACCATCCAGAAAGTGAAGAGAGTCCCTCCATCAACTCTTGACCCTCCTCCGGCTGCCCACCACCTTCTCCTGGGCTCCGTTCCCCCCTCTTTCTTATCTGGCCGTCTTTTGAGCCAGCCCGGCTCAGGTCTTATATAAATTGCGGCATTCAATTGCGAATACTCTATCCCCTCTTCGACCGTCTCCCGCGTTTACGGACCTGCTGCAATGACCGCCATCTGTGCCTCGGGACAATGACGCTCTGCGCGTCTCATTCGCCGCCGCCTGCGCACTCATCGTTGTCGTCGTCGAAGCCAGTGCACACCGAAGCCTTCGCCACGTCCTCCTCCGCCGCCGCCGCCGTTCCTGGCTACCCCGCAATTGTGTCCTCCGCTTCCGAGTCCGTCGTACCGTAATACCCTACGATCAACCAGTCGCATTGCGCATCCCGGTGGTGCTTCGTCCCCTGGAGGGACTCAATCCTTCTCTCTAGTCTAGCTTCTCGCCCGCTAGCTCCTCACGACGCCGGCGACACCACCCTATTACCCATCACCATGTCCTCGACCCAGACTAATGCGGTGCGGGACACGGATCTGGGTCTATCCACAGATGAGATCAACATCTTGCGCCAAGCGCAGGCGCAAGCAGCTGGTGGATCGAATTCGTCTCGAGCAGCAAGTCGGGCTTCTTCTCAAGGTCTGCTTCTACTCGACAGCAATTCTCTCGCCCAGCTCGGCCGGCACTTCGATCGACTCATGCAACATATCCAGGAGCGGCTCGAATACCTCAGCGAACAGTCCCAGATTGTCACGATGCAGGTGTATGACCAAGCTGGCAATATAGTGGATAACGCTGATGCCGAGATTGCCCGATACCACCGTATTATCCAACAGATTGACGAACTCGAGCTCGACTACGATCGTATTCGACATATCCGCGACATTGTAAGGGACTTTCGGCAACGGGCGCAGAACATGGAGCGGGAATTGGAACGGTCAGAACAAAGCTCCTCGAGGAGTCATCACTCATCCTCAAGACACGGACATTCCTCGTCGAAACACGGGCATTCGAGCTCGCGTAGCCATCGGCATTAACTGAGCTGAGTGGTCAAGAGGATATGGGCCATTCGGGAGTTGAGATCACAAGAATGAAGACTGCAAAGTCAGGGGGAGTTCCCTCATTAAATTGGGAGCAAGAAATGTTTGTACAATGAAGCAAACATTATGAGGAGGGCAAACAAAAAATCACTTAAACGGATTGGTAGAAACATCTGGTCACACGACCGTTATTGGAGCACAAAATACGTCTGGAAGAAGCATGCTGGAAGATGGGCAGCCTACCTGGCAGCGGGAACTCACAGTACCGCGGGTTGCCACAAAGTCAATCCAGAAGCTTTACAACGAGAGCGATTGTTGCTCTCACGGTCCCTCGAGGCCGAAATTGGGCATGACATAATATTGTGGTCATGCTTTTACTTCGCGATGGACGGTCGGGCGAACTCTTTCCCCACGGTTATCTATCAAAGATTCAATGAGCCTCACGGCTGGACAAGATGGAAATAGCCTCACGGCTTTGTTGACGAAATCTCTTGGCGTTGGTCTGATTTATACTTTGCAGATATTCTTTGCGTTTTATATCTGTCTGTATCAGGGCCGGCGGCTTCTTTTCATGTGTCATTGCCATTCTACTTTCTCAGCAATCGATATCCCCGTCGCGCATCAATTCTGGCACGAGCCTTTGAGAATACCCCCGAAAACAAAAATTGAACTGTTGGGATGTTTGTGTTTTGGATATTGGAATGATCTGGAGTATTATTATATTGTACCTTTTTTTTCTGCCCACCATATTTAGCAAGTTTGTTACAACTAGTCATCGAACTGGCTCTTCACGGCACGCCCCGCTATACCGGCTTGGAAATATATTCTGCTTGACGAAGTCTGGGAGTCGGACGAAGGGATCGTAGGCAGGAGCCCAATCATTTATGCCTCGATATGCACAGGGTTCTCTAAATGCGACCTCTTCACGGGCTATTAGTTAGACGCCCCTTGTGAGAGTAACCTCGGGTGCCTCCTTTAGATTCAGATATGAATTGTACGATTTATGATGAGAAGTACTTCTGCACAGGTTGAGTGAAAAGTTATGGGGTCTTGTATGCCACATGGGCACAGAATCCCGAGCCTATCTAGCTGTCCGAGTTTTGACCTTAGACTTCGTTCCAATCATACAACATTTGCCTTCCTGAACGCCACTGCTTGGAAATCATGCCGCCCCTCCGTCAGTCCGCCGGTCCATGCTGAAGAATACACACAGTTGTAGAGAAAGAGTGCAGGGGATGACATGCTCACATCCCGAGCCAGGTAGTACCTCAATCCATCATGTCCCGGTCGCTGTCATCGCTCCCAATGACCTCGACGTGGTTCTGCTCGCGCTTCTTGCGGTAGAAGCGCGTGGCAGCGGCGTCGCGCACGCGCGTCTCGGCGTCGAGCTTCTCCTTGGCCTGCGCCGCCAGCTCCTTAATGCTGTGGCGGCAGCCCTTGGTGAACAGCGCGTGCCAGCCGGCGTGCGGCTTGCAGCGGCGCTTCTCGCACATGCCCGCCGTCAGCGGGTGGTCGAGCGCCTTGTAGTCGTCCTTGCTGTCGGCGGCCTTGCCGAAGCTGGCGTCGCGGCCGCTCGCCGCCAGGTGCGGCAGGTCGACGTCCAGCTTGCCCGCCTTGAAGATGGCCTCGCCGCGCGGGCTCTGCAGGAAGGCGGCGAACTGCGCGGGCGCGCCGACCACGTCGAGCCGCACGTCGTAGCCGCACCCGTCGGACTCGAGCTTGCCGGCCGAGATGGCGGCTTTGCGGCGGTCGCTGGCCATGTCGAGGAGCTGTTGCATCTTCTTGTTGAGGACGATCTCCTCCGCGAGCATGTAGCGCTCTGTCGCAGATGCGTTGAGGAAGGAGGACTCCTCTTCTGTTAGGGCGGAGTTTGCCTCAGGTCGACTCCAGAAGTCGGGAGGTACGCCTAGAGATGTGGTGAGCAAGACTTGATGTGAGGGTGAAAGGAAACCTGAGAATTTAAAGAGCATACCGAATGGAGCATCGCCCAACTTCCAAGTCGATCCTTGATCTCCAGACGGTTTGGTAGGTGCTTTGTTAAGAAGTCCCATGAACTGCTCTCGCGTGAGGCCGTCATTCTTCTTATTGGAATCGCGATCGCGCGGGAGACTGGCGACGAGCTGCTCCCACCACTCCTCTGCATGCCTGTCACTGCAAAAGACGCTGGGTTCCGCAGCATTATAGACGCGTGCAACGTTCTTGCAGCCCTCGAGAGAGCAGGTCTTCTTGTATCGTGTCATGTTCCTTTTGCCGTCGGTGCAGTTAGGACAGACGTAGCGTTGGATGAGTGTCTCGCCAATCGTCTTATCAAGATTGACGCAGTCACCGTGAAACCAGTCCTCACAGACATCGCACCCGATCATCCACCGGTGGTCGTCTGGCCCACGGCAAATGCAGTAGGGGCCATGATCTGACTCCTCGTCTGCGTCGGAGCCGTCATCGCTATCCCCTGCTGCTGAGCTCGCGGCCTTCGCAGCGGACGCCGAAGCCGTCGAGCCTTTCCTCGCAGCCTTGGCAGCCTTCTTGCTGCCAGACTTGCGCTTCTTCACCAGGGCGGCAGTGCCCTTCTTCTTGGTCTTGGGACCAGTCGTAGAATCGACCATCTCAACGTCTTCCTCGATGGTTTGCTTGGCCCTGTCTGGACTTGATGGAGCAAACGGATTTGAGAAGTGAGAGGTTCCAAGTTTTGGTGGAGGTGGGGCATCATCTTCCATGAGATCCATCCTATCACTGTCCTCGTTGGCCTCTTTTTTGATTATCTTGCCACCATTGACGATGCCGCCATCCGCCGCCTTTGAGTCTTCCATGCCGGGCTGCTCTGTGAAATAGGCATCTGAGTATGGTTCCATGAATTGCCAAGCCACGCAGAAATCCTGACTCGACAGCAATGCAATCAACAAAGCCCACAAAGGATCAGATATATGAGTTCTTAGATACTCATGATAAGAATTCTTTTCACACCAAGTATTCTTGGTGTATTCTCTTGCAGCCTTCACATGAGTTAAGGGAGTTGAGTGAGCAGGGGTCAACAGCGCTAAAATCTGCGGTCCGGATTAACCCCCTGTAGGTTATCGGAGTTAATCCGGTTAGCGGTTAGCGCAACTTATTTGATTGTATAGCTCTTTCAGTCTCATGAGATTTCTAGAGCTCGACACTCCATCCCAATTATTGTCAATTTGACTTGACCAGCCAAACCTAGGAGCCAAAGATGTCGCGATCACTTGCGCCGTCGAAGTCCTTCCTCAAGACTCTTGGGAACCTCGAGTCTCGACAATGTCATCGATTCCTGTCCTCCACCCAGAGCTCACCCGCAAGGCGACCGGCAGCTCCGCGAGCATGCGAGCTACAGCGACACCAGCCCTTGGTGCAGAAGCGATTTAGATACAAAACAGTTGAGGAGGCAAAAAGTCGATATCGGTCAGGAGTATGGATACTATCACCCGAAACAGGCCACTGAGCGCCGGCTGACATTTACGATCACAGCCGTTTTCCTGGAGAGCCGGTGTCCTCTTCGTCCTAACCGGCGCAGGCCTCCTGTGGTACTTTGAGCACGAGAAAGAGCGCATGCAGCGCAAGCGAGTGGCTGAGGCTACCAAGGGAGTTGGCCGACCGAAAGTTGGAGGGGCGTTCGACCTGATTGATCAGAATGGGAAGACGGTGACTGACCAGGACCTGAAGGGAAGATACTCTTTGGTACGTTGATGGTCCTACGTGCTATGGTGGTGGAGCTCGAGCTAATATGATGTGCGAATCAGATGTACTTTGGCTTCACACACTGCCCCGATATCTGCCCCGAAGAGCTCGACAAGATGGCGACGATGTTCGATCTGGTGGAGAAGGAGAGGCCTGGTGCCCTGAACGGCGTCTTCATTACATGCGATCCGGCGCGAGACACACCGAAAGAGATGAAAGAGTACCTTAATGAGTTCCATCCCAAGTTCATCGGATTGACGGGCACCTACGAGCAGATCAAGGCAATGTGTAAGGCATATCGAGTGTACTTCAGTACGCCAAAAGAAGTAAAACCGGGACAGGATTACCTGGTGGACCACAGTATCTACTTCTACCTGATGGACCCTGAGGGTGATTTCGTCGAGGCACTGGGGCGACAACATTCTCCGCAGCAAGGTGCTAAGGCAATCCTGGATCACATGAAGGACTGGAAGGGCAATTGGAAGACGGAGTGATGTATTGCGCCGAATGCTGGCTCTCCTCTCAAAAGATCTTGTGCTGTACTCTAGCTGTACAACAGTTGTATAACCTCTACTTTGGCCAATGAAGGAAGGATATGGACTATGAAACTGGCCATAGACAAAATTACAAGCCACTCAGACACGCAACTTCGCATTGGCGGTCTGCTGTTATGATCAGCCTTGCATGATTAAGTGTTACCTCAGTCCCGCTCTGTAGGGCTCTCAATCGCAGGGGTAAATAGATGCCATGGCACCTGTCTCACAGGGCATTGGTTCCTCATAACACGGCCTCGCTTGTACCTGAATTATTTCATACCTCGTCATACGGGACAAGTCTGCACCATGCGCAAAGTCCATTCATGCCAAGGGCCCCGGCTGTAACAACCAAATTCCAGACCGAGAGCCGCCGTCACGAGGTCATGAAAACTGGATTTCCTTGGACGATGATAAGCTGGCCCAAGGGGACGGATGCGTATCCAGCGGCGTGTCCAGCGCTAAGCTAGGGGTTACGTCACAACCTTGACGGGCCCAACCGCGGGAATTTGTGGCGAGTGCAGGGAGCCCAGCGCACCCCACCACCCACACAAAACCAAGCAAGCATATTCTGGTGTGTGCGCCTGGCTGTGGCTCTCCTCATGCACCCGCCCAATGCAGGCATTCCTGACCTGAGAGGACGATCTTACTGGGCACTTCAGCTGAGTTGAGGTAGGGATAAGACTGCCTACGTACTTGCTACGGTTAGATAAGGGTCTTGTCCTGCGGCTATGTACTCGTCCCAACCTTATTTCCTGTTTCGTACAATATCCACAACCTCCCTGGACCCTTATCTCTGACCTCTTCTCTTGTCTCTGTTCAATACTCTCTTCACCAAAGACGCTTTACCACCCACACCAATACGCACAAACCTACCAAAAGAACATACTACTGGGAGTAAAGGTAGATCCGAGAAGACTCGTCGTACCGGCCCAGTGCTGTCCTGAGAGCCAATCGACCCGCCGTCACGATGTCTCCTCCAACACCGGCGAGCTCAGGCACGCCGTTGCGGTCTGCAATGAAGACCGATGATGAAGCCACCAGAACACCACCCTTGAGCGGTGGAGGCAAAGGTTTGTTTGTCCATCCATTTGGTAATTCCCATGACCAACCATTCAGGCACTCTGGCGGTGTGCTTGCGTTCTTCCGGTCCTATATTTTCCCAACCGTCAAAGGAATAGGCTCATGAGTTCTTGTAAATCAGAGAATGACTGGCTGGGGAAGTGTGACTAACGGACTCATATTGACAATATTAGAGCCGAGGGAGGATAGTCAGTCACTGTCTGTATTATGGCATTACAAGCTGTTGTGCTGGCCTATGTACTGATTCACACTCATGCATCAAACTCATAGACCACTTTGACTCAATCACTAACTGATAAATAGCTGTGCAAATCGCAGAGCCAGAACCTACGCCACCTGAGGAGCCTCTTCCCAAGAAGCAATTCCCCGCGAGCCTCGCAAAGAGGCTCAGTGGCAGACCTCCCATGTCATCCCCAAGCTCTTCGCGAGCTTCAATCCTGAGTCAAGGCAGCCTAGAAGCACTCAGTGAGACTCTGGCTACTGCCTCGCCATCTCATGCTTCAGAGAGCACAGATCAGCTACAATCGCACCACTCGCGCCATCGCATTGATCATGCATCCCAAAGACTCCTGGCTCAAGTTGCCGAGTGGATCCAGCACGAGAAGACCAAGAGAGAAACCAGGAAGCCTAAGAAGCACCACTATCACTCTCGACGAAAGTCCAAGTCACCGCCTGCAGAAGAGTCTGCAAAGGCAGAAGAGCCACCGGTGGGGCACCATAGATCTGCATCGATCAGCTCGCAGTCTAGTGAAGTGTCCCTTGACCGTCTTCAGCGCATTCTCGACGACAGTATGGCTGCTTTGGGGCTCAAAGAGATTCCGCATTATAGTCCGAGACTAGGACGTCGATTATCTGGCAGGTTGAGGAAACATCATCACAGGCCATCATTGGTGTCGTCACGTATGCAGTCATCCGACACGGAGTATGTCGATGGGGACGTGGTTGTACCGAGCACAGATGCTGTTCTTGACAACTCCAAGACTATGAACTACAGTGGCGGACAGGCGGTTTCAAGCGACGCGGTCTCGATTTCCAGCCGACGAGAAGACAAGGACAAGCAGGCCTGGGTCGTTTTCAAGAACGAGATCATCCGTCTCGCACATACGCTGAGACTGAAAGGATGGAGGCGGGTGTCTCTGGACAGTGGTGAACAGATATCGGTCGAACGTCTCAGCGGAGCTTTAACCAACGCTGTGTATGTCGTCTCCCCTCCTGCCGATGTAGTCAAGCAAAGCACCGCAGATGGCAAAAAGGCTCCTCCAAAGCTACTGCTCCGAGTATATGGTCCTCAAGTGGAGCACCTCATTGACCGAGAGACTGAGCTTGGTGTCTTACGACGGTTAGCAAGGAAGAAGATTGGACCCAGACTGCTGGGAACATTCACGAACGGTCGGTTTGAGCAGTTCTTCAACTCTACGACTTTGACCGCCTCAGACATCAGGGAGCCAGAGACTTCAAAGCAAATTGCGAAGCGTATGCGGGAGTTGCACGATGGAATCGAGCTTCTGGAGAACGAGAAAGACGAAGGACCTGCGGTCTGGAAAAACTGGGACAAGTGGCTTAAGAGCGCAGAAGAGAGAATCACAGCCCTTGACGAACGTATGATTTCTGGGAAACTTGGCCCGGTCCGTGGACCTGATGACGCATGGAAAACTAGAGGGTTGATTTGTGGCGTCGAATGGCATGTGTTCAAGGGTATGGTGGAAAAATATCGCAAGTTCGTAGAGGAGCAGTACGGCGGCCGGAAAGCAATACGCGAACGGCTAGTATTTGCTCATAATGATGTAAGTTACCTCTTGATACCTTGAGATCTTACCAGACTAACCCATTGGTTTCAAGGCGCAATACGGCAACATTCTGCGGCTCCGACCCGACGACGAGAAGTCGCCACTGATGCAGCCTGCCAACGAGCACAAGCAGCTTGTCGTTATCGACTTCGAGTACGCATCCGCTAATTGCCCGGGCCTAGAGTTTGCGAATCACTTCACGGAGTGGACGTACAACTATCATAATCCCGTTGCACCATGGGCATGCGATACGACTCGATATCCGACTCTTGAGCAACGGCATCGCTTCATCAAGGCCTACGTCGACCACCGTCCGCAATTCCCTCACTCTAATTCGACTCCCAACCTGACTCCACTTGCGACGCCAACGCTGCACACCGCTGCATCGTCAAGCTCCATCGTCGAGTTCATGCTCGACGCACGCGTACCGCCCGGCGGCTGGAAGGAAGAAGAGAAGCGACAGCAGGACCAGGCCGAGGCACGCGTGAAAGAATTGCTGGACGAGACCCTGCTGTGGCAAATCGCCAACAGTGCGCAGTGGGTGGCGTGGGGTATTGTCCAGGCCAAGATCCCAGGATTCGACGGCGCAGACGAGTCTGGATTCGCCGAGGAGGTGACTGCTGAGGAGCCTGGTGCTGCTGTCAACACGACCGAAGAGGAAGAACCCGAATTCGACTACCTTGGCTACGCCCAGGAGCGGGCGTTCTTTTTCTGGGGAGACTGTGTTGCAATGGGCTTGATCAAGAAGGAGGAGTTGCCTGAAGAGCTACAGAGTCGACTCAAGATCGTTAACTACTAGTGATTTGGCGAAGTCCATGATGTACCACAGATCTAGAGGTGTAATACAAATAATGAGGGCCATGCCTTCAATTAATCTATATAGGTGACATTAACGGTCTATACGACGCTGGCTTCGATCTACTGGCCTCCTCTCCATTTCTCTCTTTCCAGCGCCCACTGTACAGCCGCCTTGACATCATCAACAATCACCTTTGGCTCATGCAGCATCTCGCCTCGTTCTGGACTCCAGACCCCAGTGCGCACCAAGATCGAGTACCACTCCGTCCCGTCGTCGCTGCGGAAGTCATTGGCGCCCGCAATGTCGCTTTCCGGGTTGTCGCCGACCATGTACACGGCGCCTAGGGCCCCGACCCGACTCGCGTCGTGGCCTTGCTTGGCCAGGATGTCCTTCCGGTAGGCGTTGAGCACGCGCTCCGCATAGCTGTACGTGCTGCTGTAAGGCTTGCCGATGCTTGTCCGGACCAGCTCGTGCTTCCCGCCCGTGACCCGGCTCCACACGCCGGCAACGGCCGCCTGGAATGCGCCCTGCCCGAAGCGCGGGAGGTGGTAGCCCGTGCTCCACAGGAGATCTGCGTTACTGAAGAAGAGCGCCGGCTGGCCGTCCTGCTGCCATCCGCCATTCTTCAGCGACGCATCGCCGTTCTTGGTCGAGTATGTACCCAGATACCCCTGGCGCGAAAGCAACATGTCGGAGATGAGCTGGATGTCGAGCGCCCAGTCGCGCGGATCGTTGAACACGAACATGGCATCAATCTTGAGCGCTTCCTCCTCCTTCATCCCCGTGCCCGGCTGGTAGATCGGCTTGGGGAGGGGCTGCGCCGTCTTGGCGTAGACCTCCTTCATCAGCGGGTCGAACGGCCACACATCCGGATATGCCATGAGGATGTCGGCGGGCGTGACGACGGACTTGAAGCCGTAGCTCTGCGCGATTGTCCGGGCTTTGTCAGCGTTGGAGCCCGTGACGAAGATGGTCTTGTCGGTCAACTTGGTGGTCAACTCCTGGAAAGGCGTATGCGACTGGACGAAGTTGTCCGTGGTGAGCGACACACCGAGCTTGGATGATAGATCGGCCACGCGCTCGGACTCATGCTTGCCACCGCCATTGGTTAAGAGGATGAATGGGATGTTGTGGTCCTGTAGATATTGTAGAGACTCAGTCGCGCCAGGAATCGGCTTAGCGACATGCAGGAGGACACCATCGATGCTGTGGCAGATATTAGCTTTGATCGGAAGGAAGACGAACTTAGAGACGGAGTCGAAATATAGTGTGGCACGAAGAGTCCAAGACTCGCATGCTGCAAACCACTCGTGTAGGTTCAATAGAGATATAAACAGCCCATGACTTCACACTGCGACATAAGGGGTTCAGTGAGCTATTACTCACTCAAACGCGAAAGCGAACGACGGAGGCTCTGCCGTCTCCGGTGACGGCCTCTTGGTGCTGAAATCACGGGCGACACCTAGAGCATTGCCATCAAGTCGTCTTAGTGACACTGAGGACCGCGTCGGCCGGTTGTATGACAGCTTCCTGTGCGACTCTCGTCCTCCGCCCACCCTGCTCAGTACAGCTGCTTGTGGCCCCCACGTTTTTGATGCCAGCGAGACAGTGGTCCGCGGCGGCGCTGCTAGCCTCATCCAAGATATTGAGGCCCTCATTCTGAAGGCTCATCAAATATGTCTCAATGCATGAGAGATTCGTCTGCGCTGAAACTCTGCAAAAGTCGCTATCGGTAGATGATGACTGAGATAAGAACAGTCTGCTGGAAGATTGTGGAACCCGTGAAATGGGTCTGCCACAGCAGTAGCGGGATCGGCAGGGACCAGCGGGGAGCGGGGCGGGTGACACACCAGCAGAAACCTCAGGGGCCTCTCATCCATGATACTTTAGACAAAATCATGTGAAATGTACGAGAGGAAAGAGTGAAACAATGGAATTCATCGATTAAAATCTAGAGATCTCAACAGACATTGTATTACATACCAGTCAGGGTCCAGCATGTGATCTTCAACCATCTCATAGAAGGCACAGGCAGTGCGGCTCAGTTGGAATGTATGATCATATCACTCAGATGCTGACACTGACACACATCACCCAACCCATGGAATGCAAAAGCCTGGCTGATATGCCATTGTTTTATTCACTATAAATACATGAATCCATCCATGTTCAGTCCCAGAATCCATCCTCTCTATTTATGAGTGCCCTACCCTGCCAAAAAGTGAAGAGAAGAGTAAAGGTCGGTTGTCAATTGACAGTTCTATGACAGAACAACCGGACTGTCAAGAATTCTTGCTCAGCTCAATTGCAGTGTCATGATTATTCGAGAGATGAGCTGTGGTTTGCGAAAGAAGGAAGACCCATTGAAGTGTCAAGTGACGATTTTCAGTATGACTGTC